>NC_069500.1:654368922-654418922 GCF_027579735.1 Bombina bombina
AGCTTTCCACACCCTCGTCTAAATGTTTAGAGAAAAAGGAGTGCTTTGACGCGTGCGCTATAAGACCTCCCTCATAGATCACGTAATGAGCCGTCATATGAGAGGAGCATTTCACCTGTTGTCATCAACAATACTACATGTTTAACTGATACCTCATACTGGATTGAGGTTTGCAAATGTGAGCATTTTTTAACATAGAGATGAGATACAGATTTGCAGTAATGAGGCTGTTTTTGAGACGAGGTGCAGGGGGGAGACTGTTTAGAGAGAGAGTGTTTAGGAATAGGTAAAGTTCATGAGTACAAAAGTAAGGTGAGGTTATGAGAGATAAGCTAATGAACAGTGCAAGTGCAGGTGGAGAGGGAGAAGGAGTAATTTAATAAAGTAGTTTGTTATAGAGACAAGAGGCAGGAAAAATGAATATGAATATATTGAGCATCTTTACAAAAGTGGGAACCAATTAAACACATAATACTCATTAGCAACAATTGCATAAGGAAACAATGAGATACATAATATTACAAGTACTTGCCTTATGTCTTGCCCCTTGCCCAATCCTTGTTCAATTATTTTCTTAATGCCTCACTTATAAAATATTCACTTAATTCTTGTATAATTTTTTCTTAATGCCTCACTTATAAAATGTTCACTTAATTCTTGTATAATTCTTTTCTTAATGCCAAGCTTATAAAATGTTTACTTAATTCTTGCATAATTCTTTTCTTAATGCCTCACTTATAAATTGTTCACTTCAGAAATGTGAACATATGTTGTTGTAATAATGCACACTGTCCAGGCAATGCACAGCCCAAGTTAATGTTAAGTATATAGGCAAATTACGTGATTGCTAAATCAAAGAAAAATTTAAGGCCAATTGGAAAGTTAGATTCTGGTCTGGTCAGGGTGAGATAAGTTAAAGGGACAGTCTACACCAGAATATTTATTATTTTAAAAAATAGATCATTCCTTTATTACCCATTCCCTAGTTTTGCATAACCAACCCTGTTACATTAATATACTTTTTACCTCTGTGATTATCTTGTATATAAACCTCTGCAAACTGCCCCCTTATTTCAGTTCTTTTGACAGCCTTGCATTGTAGTTAATCAGTGTTGGCTCATAGGAACTCCACGTGCATGAGCACAGTGTTATCTATATGAAACACATGAACTAACACCCTCTAGTTGGGAAAAACTGTCAAAATTACCTAAGCTAAGAGGCGAGCTTCAAGAGCTTAGAAATTAGCATATGAATCTCCTAGATTTAGCTTTCAACTAAGAATACCAAGAGAACAAAGCAAAATTTTTGATAGAAGTAAATTGGATTTTTTTTTTTTAAATTACTTGCCCTATCTGAATAATTAAAGTTTGTTTTGGACTAGACTGTCCCTTTAAGTAAACAGACAGTAACATTGGAGGAGGTTGAAACTATGGCATAAGACAGCTATAAATTTAAGAACAATAGCAAGTATTGATAAGGACCTTAAAGGGACAGGCTACCATCGAATTGTTATTGTTTTAAAATATAGATAATCCCTTTATTACCCATTCCCTAGTTTTGCATAACCAACACAGTTATAGTAATATACTTTTTACCTCTGTGATTACCTTTGACATGACATGACACTGTGACTGTTTATTATCTATTGACTTAAATTTAGCATTGTTTTGTGCTAAATCTTAAATAACCCCCTGTGCCTGAACACAGTGTTATCTGTATGGCCCACGTGTACTTTTTGTGTGTTGAAAAGAGATTTAAAAAGCATGTGATAAGAGGCAGCCCTCAAAGGCCTACCTATGTTTAGTTTAAACTAATAATATCAAGAGAAAAAAGCTAATTTGATCATACAAGTAAATTGTAAAGTTGATTAAAATTAAAAGTCCTATATGAATAATGAAAGTTTAATTTATACTAGACTGTCCATTTAAGTGGCCGAGACTCTGCGACAGAGGAGGATTCTCAGGCCCAAAGACAACAATTCAACCCTTCACTGGATTTAATTCGCTTTCATTAACCAAAGTGTATAGATTATATACATATAAATACAGTGTGTGTATGTATATATATATATATATATATATATATATATATCAATTGTGAGGGGGTGGAATTATTGGTGCATTCCAACACTTTGTAGGACTTGACCCCTGCTTCAGAGTATACAGCACCATTTGGTGCCTATTTTTCATCATTTGCCCAAAAAGCATAAAAGTCTCTCCCGATCCCGACCACCAGGTCACCCAATAATTTCAGGGATTGGCTCTTTGTTTGAACCCATATTGGAGTGGGTGGACACACTATTTCAACTGTTGGTAAAAAATCTTAATAGTTACCCAAGAGATTCCACCAATCTCCTACAAATTTAGCAAAATGGGAAGTGGAAACATGAGTACAGATGGATTGGGGAGGATGCTACTGCATTGTACTCTAGTATACCACACCCACTGGGTATTCAGGTGGTAATGCCCTTTTTTAACACTGAAACCAGATATTCAGAGGAATATAAGATATTTCTATGTGATATTGCTGAGTTTTTGTTGAAACAGAATTTCTTATGTTCAACAATGAGTACTAAACACACTTTTTTTTAAAGGGCAGGGCTTTACCTGCATAAACAAGCAGCTTTGATAACGGCAATAGCCGAAACATGTCAGCAGCTGTAGGAGCTGACTCCTATTAGGAGAATGGCACTCTGTTGTTGTTCTTTTATGCTATAAGAAAAATAAAGTTTCCTTTTATCTTATACCAATTAGACTGGTGCTCCGCTATACTTTTGTGTGTTTACTACAAATTGACCTAACCAGCGTGTCAGCACATCCTGAGGAGACTACTCCTCACATTCCCTGTTTGGACGCTGCAACACGGGCTCCACGCAGCTACAATCAAGGCCTCCAATCATAGAGGATGTTTACATGGACCACGCCCCCCTCACCTCTGATGACGTCTGAGGAGGGTTTGTCAGGGACTATCAGCTTCACGCCACGACCGGAGGGAAATTTCTACAGTTTAAGGTTGTTAACAGCTTACCCGGCTAAGAGTTAAGAGGCTCCAAGATCCCCATTCCCCAGGACTGGACGAAACGGTAGTGTGTGAGGGGGAGGCGTTTGACTTCACTTGGAGAAGCATCTGACAGCGCAGAGGAGAGTCCGTTATAACACAGTACTTGGACACTGAATACAGCAATTTCAACTGACTCAGCACACAGTGGGTTTAAGGGGAGAGCATTTTTGCAACATTTACTCTCAGGACTCTTTAGGTCAGGCCCACTTTACTCTCTCTACCCCTGTGTAACATTGGTTGGCTTACTGTGATAGTTTGCAGCTGTATTATATCTGAAAATATCAGTTTATTTCAGGGATTATGAACGAAAGGGTGGATAATACAGTTGCACCTGGGACTAATGTGAATTTTTACTCTTTGCGTAATGAGAGTGAAAGGGATGAATATATGGTGTTGGCAGAAAAAAATTTCACACTTGACAGGACTCAGCAAAATTTGACCACTCTGTTTGATGAGATGGAATTTTAATGAATAAAGAAAACAAATATAAGTGGGACATTTGGACTTTAGAAAATTACTTAAAGCTTAAGCTCATACCCAGGGGCCTGCGGATCAATAAATACCCCACTTTTTATACTGAGGACAGAGCATTTATTATTGAATGGAATGAGACTCTCTCAGAATGCTCCTGGAACCTGATGCGCCTCCTCATTATTTATAAGAACAAGCAAGTCCAAGACATTACAATTAAGATCAGTCAGGTGCAGGATGAATTCTACTCTTTAATCTTTCAATGATAGTTCCCCTAATTTGGATAGGGTAAAACTTGGACGGACACTTAAACCTAGGAGACTTGTGCTGAGTTGAGACCGCTAGGTCTGAAACAGTATTATCCAATGCTTGCAGTGTGGAGAGTGCACATAGATCCTGGAATTCCAGGTCACAACCAGATAGTGAAGCAGACTCAGGTGGAGATAGCTCAACATCAGGTGAAGAAGACACACTATCACACCCTAGTTCAGCATACCCTAGATCTGCACACTCTGTTTACCAAACTCAGAGTAAACCTACCTCTACGTCACAGCCACATGAGGCCATGGGTCCCAGAGACAAGGTTAACACCTTGCCATCCCCTATACTTAAAAATGCTATGCCCCCCTCTAGATACATTCCCCAACCAATTGATATACCACACTATCAGGAAACTCCAAACAGGGCAGAAAATGCAGAATTGTGTCAGGATTTTTCTCTCCCCCCCCCCCCCTGCAAGGCAACGGGGGGGAGAAAGGGCCAGAGGAGCAAACAAAGGGGGTTATGCACTGAGGAGAACCCAAAGGCAGACGAGGTATCAGTAATCAACCTTTCCTCGAATAATTTAAATCCCACAGAACAGAGGGTACTTAGTTTGGGCTTAAGTTTTGTACCAACAAGCAACTTTAATTTATTTAACACCTTGATTGATGTAAATAAACTGGTATGAAAAATCACACTTAAGAAACACTTTTCTAAGGTCCAGGCTGCTTGCAGTGCTGAGAGTAACTCACAACGTGAATTTGTGAGGAGTAGGAACAACAAAGTGGTTGATGACCTGGAATTCCAGGATCTATGTGGACTCTCCACACTGCAAGCATTGGATAATACTGTTTCAGACCTAGTGGTCTCAACTCAGCACAAGTCCCCTAGGTTTAAGTGTCCGTCCAAGTTTTACCCTATCCAAAGTAGGGGAACTATCATTGAAAGATTCCAGAGCAGAACAGAGGCAGATCTCAGCAAATTGTACTATGCTGATGATAACAAAAAGAGGAAACATAATCTCACTGTGGGGGAAAGAGAAGCCTTAGCAACACTCAAGGAGGATCCGTGGTGGTAACGAATAAGGAGGACTTCATTAATGAAGCCCATAGACAATTCCACAATACCAGTGACTATAGGATTTTGAGTTCAGATCCAACTGTGCTTTTCAAGATAAAGCTAACTAGCCTGGTAGATGATGGTATTGAGGGAGGATTCATTGATGAGGATACTGACAATTACCTTCTAGTAACAAACCCCACCATGCCAGTTTTTAACTTACTGCCCAAGGTCCACAAGTCCTTAGACAATGTGGCCGGCAGACCCATTGTCAGCGGCATAGGTTCGCTCCTAGAACAGACATCGGAGTGGCTAGACAAGATCTTACAACCAATGGTATTAGAGCTTTGGAGCTATGTAAGGGACACAATGCACATTTTAAAGTTGCTGGAAGGTCTGGAGTGGAGAGAGGAGTATATGTGGCTCACGGTAGACATGAAATCTTTAAATTCCTCCATAGCCCACACCAAAGGTTTACAAGCAGTAACGCACTATTTACACAAGTACTATGGTGATGATCCGGATTACTGTGGATTTGTGGCCCAAGTGGCTGAATTTTTGCTTTGGCACAACTACTTCGAGTTTGAGGGGGTGTTCTACCTCCAGATTCGTGGGACTGCAATGGGGGCTAAGTTTGCCCCCTCCCACCAACCTTTACATGGGTTGGTGGGAACAGGACCACATTTTTGGAGGTGGGAACCCCCTCTGCTCGAATATAGTTTTTTACAGGAGGTTCATTGATGACCTCCTGTTTATCTGGAAGGGAACTGCAAGCGAATTATCAAATTTTTTAGTGTTTCTTAACACTAATGACCTAGGGCTGAGTTTTACCTCAGAATCAAATTGTACAAGCATCAATTACCTTGATGTCACTCTTCTAGGAGTTGCAGGAGAGAAGGTACGTACCACAGTGTACAGGAAGCCCATTTTGGGCAACACTCTGTTACACGCTAACAGTTGCCACCGTAGAGCAGTGATCAAGAGCATCATAAAAGGCCAGTTTATTCGTTTAAAACAAAACTGCTCAGAGTCTGCTGACTTTGAGAGAGAAGCTGGTCAACTCTCCCAGAGACTACTATGCAGGGGTTATGGCAAAGATTCGATAGCCGCAGCACTTGAAGAGGTCAGAATTATAGACAGGAAAAGTCTATTGAACCCAAAACATAAAAACAAAAAACCAGGGGAAACTAAAGATGATCTCTTCTTTGTCACTGACCACTCGGAGCAATTTCCACAGGTCTGTGAAATTATTAAAAAACATTTTGATATGCTGAAGGCAGATGAGGACCTAGCAAATTTATCGGTCAAATCATGCCATTTCACATATTGGCAGAGCAAAACCATAGGCAACACAGTGTCCCCTACTAAAATCATCACCAAAAGGAACCAGGAGTCTTCCTGGTTGACACAGAAAGGCATGTTCAAATGTCACTATAGGGATTGTGTTGCTTGTGAAAAGGTGGAGACAGGGAGCACTTTTAGCTCCACGGTAACAGGACAGGTGTTCACGAAAAACATGTGTCTTAACTGCAGGTCTACATATACTATTTACCTGGCCACATGCACATCGTGTGCAAAACAGTACGTAGGTCTCACGACCCGCGAGGTCAGGTCAAGAATTAGAGAGCATCTCTCAAGCATCAGGTCGGGCACGGCCAGCACCCCTTTGGTCCAACATTTCACCAATTTGCATGGGAAAAGTTCAGACACTTTTCGTTGCGCATGCATTGAAAAAATCATGAAATTGCCAAGAGGGGGAGATAGGCACAAAATACTTTCCAAACATGAGATCTTTTGGATATTCACACTGCAGACAAGATACCCCTCAGGTCTCAATTCCATGTATGACTTGATTAATCATTGGGAGTGATGTGTGAGACCTGTAAATTCTAGACCTCTGACCACCACAGTGGGACTGTGAGACCTTGTTTATCACAGCTCTGATTACAACATTCCCTGGTATAGCTTTCCAGCTACCATTACATTACTAATAGGAGTACACACTTGCTATAGACTAACCTTATACAGCATTGAAATAAATATTTTCTGACAACCACTGTTTTCCACAATATAATAGGAGTAGCACAATAACCATCCTTAGATTCACTCTAGATTTAATCTATATTAATGCTTTAGTAATAATGTTTAGTAACGTTTCTTTAGAGGAAAAGGGATTATATGTTTCAACAAATTCTATTATAAATTGATTTTTTGATTTGTATGTTCTTGTGTATAACCCTATGTGTTTTCCCAGTTTTACCAGTAGGGTTAACCATATTATAGATTAAGGATTAAGCTATTTTTCCTTTCCATCAAGAATGCATGAGAATAATATTCTATAATTGCTATTTAGGGATATTTTTGGGCAGCATTAATTTTTGTACTCCACAATTCATTTTATAGTCACTAGGTTTAACTATATTCAATTATGACCCTGAGGAAGGGAAGGGGTTAATATTCAAATGATTGTTGTTAACCATTGTCCAATAGGAGTCAATGTTAACTTTTTTTAAAGGGCAGGGCTTCATCTGCAAAAACAAGCAGCATTGATAACGGCAATAGCCGAAATATGTCAGCAGCTGTAGGAGCTGACTCCTATTAGGAGAATGGCCCTCTGTTGTTGTTCTTTTATGCTATTAGAAAAATAAAGTTTCCTTTTATCTTATACCAATTGGACTGGTGCTCCGCTATACTTTTGTGTGTTTACTACAAATTGACCTAACCAGCGTGTCAGCACATCCTGAGGAGACTACTCCTCACATTCCCTGTTTGGACGCTGCAACACGGGCTCCCCGCAGCTAAATCAAGGCCTCCAATCATAGAGGACGTTTACATGGACCATGCCCCCCTCACCTCTGATGACGTCTGAGGAGGGTTTGTCAGGGACTATCAGCTTCACGCCACGACCGAAGGGAAATTTCTACAGTTTAAGGTTGTTAACACGCGTACCCGGCTAAGAGTTAAGAGGCTCCAAGATCCCCATTCCCCAGGACAGGACGAAATGGTAGTGTGTGAGGGGGAGGCGTTTGACTTCACTTGGAGAAGCATCTGACAGCGCAGAGGAGCGGGTGAGTCCGTTATAACACAGTGCTTGGACACTGAATACAGCAATTTCAACTGACTCAGCATGCAGTGGGTTTAAGGGGAGAGCACTTTTGCAACAACAACGAGTACTACCTTCAGATCTGTGGAACTGCGATGGGGGCAAAATTTGCCCCATCCTTTGCCAACATTTTTGATGGATGGTGGGAGAGTTTCTTTTTGTATAGTAGCTCGAACTCTTTTACAGACCAAATCATCAAATATATGAGACAATTAGATATGCATAGTGAAGGCACCTTTTGAGTTTGCATAATTTCTGAATTATTTGAATAATAATGATCTCAATCTAAGATTTGTGGGTGACCTATATGAAAATACCATGGATTTCTTTGGATCTCATTCTTATGGGTGATGTTGATTTGGGTAGAATTTTTACTGACACATATCATAAACCCACATCAGGTAATACGATTCTGCATGCATGGTCCTGCCATCCACCACTTTTAATACACTCAACCCCAAGGGCTCTGTTTATACGTCTGCAGAGAAATACCAACTCTAATGTACTCTATGATAAACAGGCATTGGAATTAATAAACAGACTAGGGCAAAGGGGTTATGATCATGACACATTAAGAAATATTTCTATGAAAGTAAGGGATAAAACACAAGAGGAGCTTATGTGTAGATCAGGAAAGAAAGACATATTTATTCACCAATCTACTGAGTACTCTAATCAATTTCAAAAGATTTGTGGTATACTCAAAAAGAATATGTATATACTACATGATGATGAGTCTCCAGCAACAATTGATGAATAATATAAATTTGTGCCTAAAAAACACCAACATTGGCCTTGAGGTTGGCCCTCAGTTTGTTTAGCTCTAAGAATCAGGATAGGAAACTAAATACAGGTGGCCCTCGGTTTACGATGGTTCAATTTGCGCCGTTTCAGAATAACGCCCTTTTTTTTGCTATTGAAAAGCATTGACTGCTATTAAAAGCATTAGCACATACATACATTAAAATAGCCAGTAGGTGGAGCTGTCCGCTTGTGTTGCAGCAAGCACATGCAAAGAAAAGCAAGCCAGACATGATCAATGGATCAGCTTTCAAAGGAACAAGATCTAACAGCCATTTCCCTTAGCTGCAGACTCAATGCAGAGAACTGTTTACAGAAAAAGGCAAGTAAAAAACGTTTTTGTTCATTAAACTTTTTGATGATGATACAGTCTGTTGTGTGATTAAACACAGGCAGGCTAATCAGTGTATAACCAGACCTGAGCAATGTTTTTAAAGGAACAAGATCTAGCAGCCACACTTCCCTTAGCTGCAGAAAAATGCAAGTAAAAAAAGTTTTTCTACATTAAACTTAGTTTGTTGATGATACAGTCTGTTGTGTGATTATATCTACAGTATATTTTTAGGTTTATAATGCTGTTTACCATTTAAAGTCTTCATTTCAAAGCTTTAAAAATAATGTATTAGGTGTTACTTATGACAATTTTGAGAGGGGCCTGGAACCTAACTCCCTCACTTCCCATTGACTTACATTATAATCTGGGTTTCAATTTACAACGGTTTCAATTTACAACCATTCCTTCTGGAACCTAACCCCGGCGTAAACTGAGGGCTACCTGTATCCAACACCAGAGTTCAGCACATCACCAAGAGACAGTGCAAACTGCCAGGAGGGAGATACTTCAGACAATCCAAGCAACACAAAGAGAAGCAGCACTTGTTCAAATATAGCAGGTAAATTTATTGAGGTACAGAGAAACAGATACACAATGTTTCGGGACTCAGCCCTTAATCATTTGAACCACATGATTAAGGGCTGAGTCCTGAAATGTTATGCATCTGTTTCTCTGTACCTAAACAAATTTACCTGTTATAATTGGACAAGTGCTTCTGCTCTTTGTGTTGCTAACAATCAGGATAGGAGTAACTGGCTAAGGAAGAATGGTCATTTTAGATGTGGTACCAGTTTATGCATCACATGCCATTTCCTACATTTAGGCAACTCCTTTACCAGCTCATTGACACATCAACACTTTGAATTCAAGTTCCGTGCGAATTGCAGAACTGACTTTGTAGTGTATCTACTAGAGCGTTGCTTATGTTTTCAGCAATACGTGGGTCAGACCCCTAGAGTGTTCAGATATAGAGTAAGGGAACACATTATGGATACCAAGTATTACAATAAGAACTCTGCCATAGCAAGACATTTTAACTTGATGCATATGACCAATGAATTTCAGATGACAGCTAGAGTAATTGATAGAGCTATGTTATCCTGTAGGGGTGGTAATAGATATAAATTGTTACAAAAGAGGGAGTTCTTTTGGATATATAAGCTTAAAGGGACAGTCAATCCAAAAATTACTGTAACTTATTTAGATAAGTTAATTAATGACCTTTACAGTAAACTGTAGCACAATGTTAATCTAAATAAACTTTGGCAGAAAATAAACTTACTGATCTCATCTTGCCGTTTTGAAATGGCCGCCTGACCCCTCCTTCTCTGACATTTCCAAAAGCTCTCACTAGTACAGGAGCCTTTTCTCTAGTCTCGTCCCTGCGCGCTCCTGTGTCTATTCAGTTCAGTGAGACACATGCTGTTACATGCAGTGTCCGGGTAGGGGGGGCGTCAGTGGATGGATGGATGTCAGTGCACACAACTGAATAAAAGGGGTGAATGTATGTGTGTTCAACTGTATACTAGGAATGGACGGCAATGTACACAACTAAGGGGTCGATAACAGTATATATGAATGGATGGTAACTGTATATATGAATGATACTGCAAAGTTGCCAACTGTATATATGGAGCTTTTATACCACAGGGCCTCTGACACCCCGGTGCCTGTCAGGTTTACACCAGTTATGGAATATAGGTCTAAATCATCTACGTAAAATGCTGTAAAACACATTAGAAAGAAAAAATCAGGTTTCAGCAAAAAGAACCGTGAAAGTTACTTCTCTTCACGTATCATGTTGTATTATGGTAGCCCCAGGTTCTGCATTATTGAACCCTCCATATGATACTACCAAGGACTTTATTACAAGTGAATACGATTTTTTTTTTTATAACAGCTAAAAGTTTATTTTGCCGGGGACTCCTGCTGAGATTAGAGCACACAGAGCCAAGATCACAGAGCACTAGCTGTGAGAATCGGCCAGCATCCGGTGTATGTGGGACCCCCCCTCACACTATCTCCCCTCACTTTCTTTCAGCACAACGTTCTGTCTGCACTAACACTATTTACATAACAAACCCGTTCTAAGCCATCCCACATACACCGGGTGCAGGCCGATTCTCACAGCTAGTGCACTGTGATCTTCGCTCTGTGTGCTCTAATCTCAGCAGGAGTCCCGGCAAAATAAACTTTTAGATGTTATAAAAAAAAATCGTATTCACTTGTAATAAAGTCCTTGGTAGTATCATATGGAGCGTTCAATAATGCAGAACCTGCGGCTACCATAATACATAGTAACATAGTAACATAGTAGATAAGGTTGAAAAAAGACTGAAGTCCATCGAGTTCAACCTATACAAATCTAAAATACTTACAAAAAGCTCCAGTTAAGCTTAAATAACCCCATTAAAATGTGACCCATTTAATACTAGCAATCATATCCATGAATTTTGTTTATATACAGAAATTTATCCAGACTATTTTTAAATGTATCTATGGTATTGGCATTCACTACCTCCTTTGGTAATGAGTTCCACAATTTTATTGCTCTTACAGTGAAAAAACGTTTCCGTTGCAGGAGATTAAATCTCCTTTCCTCCAACCTTAAATTATGACCTCTTGTCAGAACCAATTTTCTTGGAATAAAAAGAGCTTCTGCCATCTCTGTATATGGGCCTTGAATATATTTATATAAAGTAATCATGTCACCTCTCAAGCGCCTTTTTTCTAAAGAGAACAGACCCAGTTTGGCTAGCCTCTCCTCATAGGTTAATTTCTCCAATCCCCTTATTAGCTTTGTGGCCCTTCTCTGAACTTTTTCTAGTTCTGCAATATCTTTTTTAGCAATCGGTCCCCAGAACTGCACTCCAAACTCAAGGTGAGGTCTTACCAGGGCTTTATATAATGACAGAATTATGCTTTCCTCCCTTGAATCAATGCCTCTTTTAATACATGCTAGTGTCTTATTAGCCTTTGAAGCCGCTGCCCTGCATTGTGCACTCATCTTTAGCTTGTTATCTATTACTACTCCCAAATCCCTTTCCTCCTGTGTTTGGCTAAGTCTTGTCCCATTTAAAAAATACATAGCCTGCTTATTTTTACTTCCAAAATGTAGAACCTTACATTTTTCCGTATTAAATCTCATTTTCCATTCACTTGCCCATAGTTCTAATTTTAGCAAATCCCTTTGCAAAGAGAGTTCATCCTGCTCTGACCTAATGACCTTACTTAACTTAGTATCATCTGCAAAAATAGAGATGTCGCTATTTAATCCTTGCTCCAAGTCATTTATAAAAATATTAAAAAGAACAGGGCCCAGTACTGATCCCTGGGGGACGCCACTGATTACCTTTGTCCAATCTGAGTATGATCCATTTACTGCTACTCGTTGCTCCCTATCTTTTATCCAGTTATTTATCCATGAGCTAACATTTTCAGCTATTCCCAGTCCCTTAATTTTGTGCATTAATCTCTCATGTGGCACTGTATCAAATGCCTTTGCAAAATCTAAGTATATCACATCAACTGATTCCCCTTTATCTATATTTTTACTTACTTCCTCGTAGAATCTAATTAGATTAGTTTGACATGATCTATTTCTCCTAAAGCCATGCTGATTAGAACTCATAATCTTGTTTACACGAATATGCTCATCAATATAATCCCTTATAATCCCTTCAAATATCTTCCCCACTATTGATGTCAGACTAACTGGTCTATAGCTTCCTGGATCATCCCTGCTTCCCTTTTTGAAGAGTGGCACCACATCAGCTTTACGCCAATCCTGGGGTACCATGCCTGAGGATAATGAGTCTTGAAAAATTAAGAGTAAAGGTTTGTCTATAACAGTGCTAAGTTCACTTAACACCCTTGGGTGTATTCCATCTGGGCCTGGAGTTTTATTTACCTTAATATTTTTTAGTTTTTTCCTGATATCCTCTAAACAAAACCCAGTTAGTGGTATGGACTGGCATGTTCTATTCTGTTCCAAAGTATCATTCAATGGTTCCTCTCTTGTGTATACTGAAGAAAAAAACTGGTTTAGTACCTCAGCCTTCTCCCTGTCATTATTTATCATGCTACCCTCCACACATTTTAATGTACCTATATTATCCTTCTTAGACTTTTTGCTATTTATGTACTTAAAGAACCTTTTAGGGTTAGACTTAGAATCCTTGGCAATTAATTTTTCATTTTCAATTTTGGCTAATTTGATTGCTTTTTTGCATGCTTTGTTACATTCCTTATAAATATTGTATGCTGAGTCTGTACTATTTTCTTTTAATAATTTAAATGCCCTACGTTTTTTCCTAATTTCTTTTAACACATTTTTATTTAGCCATAACGGCTTAGTTTTTTTATTTTTATTTTTATAACCATATGGTATGTATTGATATGTATATTTATTTAACAAATTTTTAAATATTATCCATTTATCCTCTGTATTTTTATTAGAAAATACATTGTCCCAATTTATATTATTTAATGATTTCCTTAAATCGTTGAATTTTGCTTTCTTGAAATTAAAAGTCTTAGTTAAGCCTTTAAAACACTGCATATGAAAAGAGATTTCAAATGTGACCATGTTATGATCACTGTTACCCAAATGTTCTTTAACTTCTATGTTTGATATTATATCTGTATTGTTTGATAGCACTAAATCCAATATAGCTTTACTCCTAGTTGGCTCCTCTATTAATTGTGACAAGAAGTTATCCCTGAGAACATTTAAAAATCTATCCCCCTTAGCTGAATTACTAGTTTCATTGGCCCAGTTTATATCAGGGTAGTTAAAATCTCCCATAATTACAGCACTGTTATTAGCAGCCTTACCTATTTGGATAAGTAGTTGAGTTTCCTCCGGGTCACTAATGTTGGGAGGCTTGTAGCATGTTCCTAGTAATATTTTTTTAGGATTTTTCCCCCCACTCTTTATTTCAACCCACAGGGTCTCTACATTGTCACTTGTATCATAAATATCTTCCCTTATTGTAGGTTTAAGGTCAGGTTTAATATACATGCAGATTCCTCCACCCCTTTTATTATTCCTGTCCCTCCTAAATAATGTATACCCCTCTAAGTTAACTGCCCAGTCATGTGAATCATCCCACCAAGTTTCAGTTATACTGATAACATCATAGTCCTCTTCTGCAACTAAGAGCGTCAGCTCCCCCATTTTACCTGTCATGCTTCTTGCATTTGTTGTCATACATTTAATTTTCATGTGCTTTCTGCTGCTACTTGGTGTACTTTCCTCTATACTTTCTAATGTGACATTTCTTAAGTCATCCCTTCCTTGAGATATTAAGGGAGTGACATATTCAGACACTGATCTCTCTGTTCTATTTTGTTCTAATTGACCCTCCCCCCCTTTGCCTAGTTTAAAAGGTTCTCTAAACGTGCTACCATCCTTTCCCCCAACACACCTGCACCCATGTCATTCAGGTGCAATCCATCCTTACTGTACAATTTGTACCCTAGTGAAAAATCAGCCCAGTGTTCTAAAAAGTCAAACCCCTCATTTTTACACCATGTTTTTAGCCATGAATTAACAGACCTTAGCTCCTTCTGCCTTACTGAGTTAACACACGGCACTGGTAATATCTCAGAAAATATTACTTTGGAGGTCCTTGCTTTAAGCTTGCTACCTAACTCCCTGAAGTCATTTTTTAGGACTCTCCATCTCCCACTGATTTCTTCATTAGTACCAATATGCACCATGACTGCAGGATCAGACCCGCATCCCTCTAACAATCTATCAATACGCTCCACAATATGCCTAACACGAGCCCCTGGAAGACAGCAAACTGTTCTATGTAAAGGGTCTGGATGACAAATTACCCTATCAACCTTCCTTATAATAGAGTCTCCTACCACCAACATCTGCCTCTGGCCCTGACTTGTATGCCCCTCTTCCATGACTGAAGGACTGCCCACCATAGTATGCTCCTCTTCCACAGCTAAAGGACTGTTCACTATACTAGGCAACACGGCCCTCTCTGACACTGCCACCCCTGAACTGATATCCCCAACATCTTCACTTAATCTTGCAAATCTATTGGGGTGTACCAGCTCAGAACTGGCCTGTCTCTTCCTGGCCTGATACGTGAAGAGAAGTAACTTTCACGGTTCTTTTTGCTGAAACCTGATTTTTTCTTTCTAATGTGGTTATCAGCATTTTACATAGATGATTTAGACCTATATTCCATAACTGCTGTAAACCTGACAGGCACCGGGTGTCAGAGGCCCTGTGGTATAAAAGCTCCATATATACAGTTGGCAACTTGGCAGTATCATTCATATATACAGTTAACATCCATTCATATATACTGTTATCGACCCCTTAGTTGTGTACACTGCCGTCCATTCCTAGTATACAGTTGAACACACATACATTCACCCCTTTTATACAGTTGTGTGCACTGACATCCATCCCTGTTATAGTAGTATACATGCGCAGTGTAATGATTACGTGTAATCGGTACTACATAGCCGTGTATATGTACCAGCTAGACAGTGATTTGACAGAAGCTGTTAGTGTGATACTTATGTATAACTGTGAGTGTGGTACTAATAACTATGTGTATGTGCCAATCTGATAACGATTTAGCTAACATTACAAAATATGTGCACTCGGCACACAACCGATCATATTCAACCTAGAAAGACTCCGTTAGAGTGACACTTATTTTTTTTTTTTTATTCTAGGTGCTTATAGGCGTGCTTCAAACTTACCGGGGAAGCGCATATCAGTTTTGAGAGGGATTGTGAATTTCAATTATAAGACCTCTTGTTTGTGTACACACATAAATCGTATGTGTTCCCCAAACAGCTTCAGTCTAAGCTGGATATAACCTGTTGTGTGCCAAGTACAAATATGTTAGTATATCAGCTAAATCACTGTCCAACTAGCACATATACATGGTTATATGGTATCACTTATACAGTTACACATAAGTGTCACTCTAACAGTCTTTCTAGGTTGAATATGATCGGTTGTGTGCCGAGTGCACATATGTTGTAATGTTAGCTAAATCGTTATCAGATTGGCACATACACATAGTTATTAGTACCACACTCACAGTTATACATAAGTATCACACTAACAGCTTCTGTCAAATCACTGTCTAGCTGGTACATATACACGGCTATGTAGGACCGATTACATGTAATCATTACACTGCACATGTATACTACTATAACAGGGATGGATGTCAGTGCACACAACTGAATAAAAGGGGTGAATGTATGTGTGTTCAACTGTATACTAGGAATGGACGGCAGTGTACACAACTAAGGGGTCGATAACAGTATATATGAATGGATAGTAACTGTATATATGAATGATACTGCCAAGTTGCCAACTGTATATATGGAGCTTTTATACCACAGGGCCTCTGACACCCGGTGCCTGTCAGGTTTACAGCAGTTATGGAATATAGGTCTAAATCATCTATGTAAAATGCTGAAAACCACATTAGAAAGAAAAAAATCAGGTTTCAGCAAAAAGAACCGTGAAAGTTACTTCTCTTCACGTATCATGTTGTATTATGGTAGCCGCAGGTTCTGCATTATTGAACCCTCCATATGATACTACCAAGGACTTTATTACAAGTGAATACGATTTTTTTTATAACAGCTAAAAGTTTATTTTGCCGGGGACTCCTGCTGAGATTAGAGCACACAGAGCGAAGATCACAGTGCACTAGCTGTGAGAATTGGCCAGCACCCGGTGTATATGGGATGGCTTAGAACGGGTTTGTTATGTAAATATTGTTAGTGCAGACAGAACGTTGTGCTGAAAGAAAGTGAGGGGAGATAGTGTGAGGGGGGGTCCCACATTCACCGGGTGCTGGCCGATTCTCACAGCTAGTGCTCTAAGATCTTCTCTCTGTGTGCTCTAATCTCAGCAGGAGTCCCCGGCAAAATAAACTTTTAGCTGTTATAAAAAAAAAATCGTATTCACTTGTAATAAAGTCCTTGGTAGTATCATATGGAGGGTTCAATAATGCAGAACCTGCGGCTACCATAATACAACATGATACGTAAAGAGAAGTAACTTTCACGGTTCTTTTTGCTGAAACCTGATTTTTTCTTTCTAATGTGTTTTTCAGCATTTTACGTAGATGATTTAGACCTATATTCCATAACTGCGGTAAAACTGACAGGCACCAGGGTGTCAGAGGCCCTGTGGTATAAAAGCTCCATATATACAGTTGGCAACTTGGCAGTATCATTCATATATACAGTTACCATCCATTCATATATACTGTTATCGACCCCTTAGTTGTGTACACTGCCGTCCATTCCTAGTATACAGTTGAACACACATACATTCACCCCTTTTATTCAGTTATGTGCACTGACATCCATCCATCCACTGACGTCCCCCCTACCCGGACACTGCGTGTAACAGCATGTGTCTCACTGAACTGAATAGACACAGGAGCGCGCAGGGACGAGACTAGAGAAAAGGCTCCTGTACTAGTGAGAGCTTTTGGAAATGTCAGAGAAGGAGGGGTCAGGCGGCCATTTCAAAACGGGAAGATGAGATCAGTAAGTTTATTTTCTGCCAAAGTTTATTTAGATTAACATTGTGCTACAGTTTACTGTAAAGGTCGTTAATTAACTTATCTAAATAAGTTACAGTAATTTTTGGGTTGACTGTCCCTTTAAGACCATTGCCCCTATGGGACCAAATCATGAATGGGACATGAGTCTCTTTGTAGTATAATTGTTGTTTATCTGAAACCACTTTTTCTTCTTCTTTCTCTTCCTTGATAAATATTTTCTATGTGATTATTTTATTTGTTTGTAATGAACCTTATCATGAATACAATTAGAAGGATTACCCTAATGCCTAGTATGGTGTATAATATATAAGAGATTGTTTATTTTGCCTTGTATAAATATATGGGCTCTAGAGTTCTTTGCATATCTACTTATCTTAAAAAATAAGATTCTTTTTGCATACTGTTCCATTTTTTAAATATGTTAAGTGTAACATGAATATATGTTATTGAATTTCTTCTAATGTTTTAAATTGTTTCTTAATTGTTGTTATATTTTGATTGGCTATGTCCGCTTTAAATATGGGGTTGTGCTTTGCTAATTATTCCTATAATTAAGTGCCAAGTCCGGCACTAAACACGTAAGGAGTAGCGCGTTACATGTCTCTGCTATTTTTAACTTGACTATTAAATGTATGTTTTATTCTTTAGTGCCTATTTTGTCTGTGCAGCTGTTTATCTTCTCTTTTTTTTATACAGGATCATTCCCCTAACAATACCAATAATTACATTTTTTATATATGTTCATATATGAACTAAATCAAAGTGCTATTGGTTATTTCAACAAGTAGTGTCATTGGCCTCTATTTAACAAAGTCTGCCGGACCTGATCCGACAGTGCAGATCAGGTCTGCAAGACCTCGCTGAATACAGAGAGCAATACGCTCTCCGTATTCAGCATTGCACCAGCAGCTCACAAGAGCTGCTGGTGCAACGCCGCCCCCTACAGACTCGCGGCCAATGGGCCGCCAGCAGGGAGGTGTCAATCAACCCGATCGTACTCGATCGGGTTGATTTCCGTCGATGTCTCTCCGCCTGCTCAGAGCAGGCAGACAGGTTATGGAGCAGCGGTCTTTGTGACCGCTGCTTCATGCTGTTTCTGGCGAGTTTGAAGGCTCGCCAAAAACACGTGCCCAGAAGCTCACTACGGAGCCGTTGTCTTACACTCTTTGCTAGTAACAATAAATATATTTATCTATGCAATCTGAATGTTATTTATTGTACATTTTAACAAAATTATTATTCATTATACTATTGATTTTATTTTTGTGTGTCAATATGTTTGTGTCTTTACATTTCTAGCACATTCTGTTTATTGCCTTTGTGTACTTTATCAGAATACAAAGGTTAAGAGCAGACAAGCAGTATTCTTCTAGCTTGGGAACCATCAAGCATAAAATATGTAGTCACAAAAATGCCATTAGGTGCAATAAAAACTTTCTCTAGAATCCAGCTGCATGATAATGTTTTACCTAATGTATTGAAACCAACAGTTTATTGGTAGCAAATGTTAAATTAAGCAATTTCTACTCAAAGTGTGAATAGAAAACCGCTATAGATAGATTTTTTTTAATTACTATTCTGAGGAACAGCAGTGTGTTGAGCTGAAACATTGTCTTTCAGCAGTATTAATAACAAATAATGAAGGGCACTTATACAAGGTTTATTTTACCAGTGTTGCACATGGTTTTCTTTTATCTCTATTCTTTTTTAATTCATAATAGGTCATAAAGAGACTCCCTCTCTACATATAGAATAACTTATTAATGAAAGCTGTTTACACATACATTTATTAACCCTCCTACATTTTTTTAATTAGAATTATTGGCTGAACATGAGGCAGCTTATAGCACTTCACTTATGATTATCAAGGTAAATCTTGTATATGCAGCTTCTTTACAAATTTTTTAACAGATTACTTTATTAAACTATACACTGACAAAAGAAAGCTAGAGTGGCTATCAAAATGCACACTCACAAATCTAACTTTCGGACTAAATAAAATGGAGAATCAGTTGATGATAAATTAAGTGTTTTTAAAAAGGTTGTGAACATGTGGGTTTTTTTCTGAATGTCACTAATTTAGTGAAAATGATTCCTGGTTCCATGATTATGTAAACCCAGAAAATAATTTTCTATGTAGCATTTTTGTATTAGACTAGGCCCTACAATGTGGGTGGTCTTCTAGTTATAATATTATAGCATTAACTGCATGATTGATACGTTCTTCACCAAAATTCTCTCGCTCAAGAAAAAAAAGGAGATCCTGAATAACAAAAATACTGTACAAAGGCTCACATTTATGAAGCTGCTTAATTAGCTTGTCGGACATTTCCAAAAGTTAAGGAGAATGACTGCTGCTTCTTAACATGTCCACAACCTCAAAGGTTTTGTATATCAGACAGCCCAGACTTGCTCATCCTGGGAAGACTGACACCATATGTGCATATGATTGTGCATGAGCAGGGGGTGGTGCTGTACTGTCGATTGCAATTCTGATTATCCTAATATTTTGAAGGTATAATCTAGATTTTATTAAAGACACAGAGACGAGTATTTTGCATTATCTTTCTTTACTACTCAATGCAGCCTTTTAAAGAACAATAACAATAAAAAGATAAATATAACATAGCATAAGAAGCTAACAGAAGCTTATTATAATGACAGAAAAAACAGCCAATCAGAGTAGAGAATAGACTATAAACTGAGTACACAGCTGACAATCTTCCTCTTTCTAGTTGATGCTCAAAAGGAACAAAATATTAAGCATCATGATAAGTCCAAAAAGTCCAAAACAACAAAGGATAGCAAATGCCAACTTTCTGTATAACTGATAGAAGGTACTCCAGGATATGTTGAGTTTGATCGAAGTTAGACTAGATGTCCAGGATTCAATGGATGGATGATGGCACTTCTGAGATGAAGGGAGGAATCCATAAGATGTAAACGGATTAGAATTATATGGACACTGTTAAAGACAAAAAATGTTAATAATATACAATGATAAAAAACCAGGGTGGGAAAACACATTATTTGAGGAGGGAAAATACTCGTCTCTGTGTCTTTAATAAAATCTAGATTATACTTTCAAAATATTAGGATAATCGGAATTTTATTACAAGACCAGAGACTCCTATTTTTGCAAGTTTAAAGCATATTAGGAAAATAAATTAAGAGAGGCATGTTGAAAGGGTCTGAAATAAAATTGCTTAAAAATGGAGTCAGAAGACCAATCTGCCGCATTTAAAATTTGTTGGAGAGGGGCCGCTTTTAAAAAGGCTTTTGAAGCAGCAGAACCTCTAACGGAATGAGCTGTGAAAGAAATATTAATACCAGCCTCTTTCATGACCCATTTAACCCACCTAGCAATAGAAGTAGATGTGATAGGAGCATGAGGGGGAACAAAAGAAATTAGAAGTTGATCAAAATTAGGTTTTCTAAAAATCAAGGTTCTAGATTCATATGTCTTTAAGCATTCAACCACACAAAGAGAAGGTTCGGAAAGAAGATAAGGATAGAAAATAGAGGTAGACAGAGTTTTAGTTCTGCGAGAAAGAAAAAAGGTAACTCCTTCAGGAGAGAAACGTTTAGAGTTCCAATCTAAAGCTTTCACATCAGATACTCTTCTGAAAGAAATTAAACAAAGGAGAGTAGCAAGTTTAGCGGAGATTTGTTTTAGGGATAATAAATTATTATCAGGCCAAGATTTAAAAAGAGAGAAAATTAAATCTACATCCCAGAAAAATTTGTGTTTGGGAATTGGAAGACGTTTTAATCTAATGGCTTTAAGAATTCTACAAATCAAAGGGTGTTTGCTGACAGAGAGATTATTAATTAAATTGTGTCTAGCTGAAATAGCTGACCGATGAACATTAATGGTTCTGTAAGCCAGACCTGAATCAAAAAGATGAGACAGGTAGTTAATAATTTCTGTTAAATCAGAAGAAACGGGATCCAAGTCTCTCCACAGGCACCAGCCAGACCATTTTGACCATGCGGCAAAATAACATCTGCGGGTACCTGGGGCCCAAGAATCCTGAATGAGGGACCTAGCTCCCTCCGAAAGGCCTCGGAGGGACCAGGGTCCCCTGATATTGTCCATGCTATCATGAGAAGAGAGCCTTGGAGAATTAGACTGTGATAATCACCCTCTGGGTTGACTAGCATGTGTGGAAGTGGAAGAAAAAGAATTGGGAGATTGATGGACATCACCAGAAGAGAGGGGTACCATGATTGGGTTGGCGAAAAGGGGGTCACTATTGTTAGGCATAGAAGATCCCTGCGAATCGTTGAAATTGTCCTCGGGATCATAGAAAATGGAGGAAAAGCATAAGGTTTCTGAGGAGGCCATGGATGAAGAAAAGCATCTATGGCCGCTGCCTACGGATCCGGGCGCCAACTGAAGTATGGGAAAATCTGAAAATTGGTCCTAGACGCAAAAAGGTCCAAACAAAAGGGACCCCTGAGAGATTGAAGGGAGAGAAAAATGTTCCTGTCCAATCTCCAATCGCTGGAATCTGTCAAGTGACGAGATCCCCAGTCTGCAGCTGAGTTTGATTGTCCTGGAATATATTCCGCCTTGATAGAAATATTCCTGTCTAAACAAAGATGAATAAACTCTTTGGTTATGTTGGACAAGTTTCTCGATTTGGTGCCTCCCAAATGATTGAGATACTGCACCGCCGAAATATTGTCCATGCGCAGGAGAATAGAAACTGGAGAAGAAAATTTGGCAAAACTTTTGACTGCAAACTAGCCAGCCAATAATTCCAAACAGTTGATATGGAAACGTTTCTCCTCCAATGTCCATTTGCCACCTGTGATGGACGGACCACAACGCGCTCCCCAGCCTGAAAGACTGGCGTCAGATTCTATAACAAAATTGGGAGTCCTGCCAAAAATGGCTCTCCCATTCCAGGCTTCCAAATGAGAAAGCCACCAAGAAAGTTCTTCTTTGGATTCTGAAGACAAAGGAATCAAATGAGAATAAGAAAAACCTTTTCTCAAATGAAGAATTTTTAGTCTCTGAAGTTCTCGATAATGTAAAGGAGCGGGAAAAACAGCCTGAATAGAGGATGATAGTAAACCTACTATTCTGGCTATAGTTCTGATAGGGACTGAATCTTTGGATAAAGTTCTGGAAATTTCTTTCTTGATGTTCTTCACCTTGTCTGAAGGAAGACTCAAAGTGGATAGCACTGTATCAATTTGAAAACCTAAGAAAATTAAGGATCTTGTAGGGTAAAGAACCGATTTCTGTTTGTTTACAATAAAACCTAAAGATTCTAGTAAGGAAATTGTAGAACTGAGATGATTCTGAAGAGAGAGAAAATCTTGGTCCATTATTAAAATATTGTCTAAATAAATTATCAGACGAACACCTCGAAGTCTCAACCAAGCCACTACAGGTTTGAGTAGCTTGGTGAAAATCCAAGGGGCGGAAGACAAACCGAAAGGAAGACAAGTGAAATTCCAAAATTGGTCATCCCAACGGAATGTTAAAAATTTCCAATGTTCTTGAGCAACTGGAACAGTTAGATAGGCGTCTGTAAGGTCTAAACGAACCAACCAATCGTTTTCTCTTAAACATTCTCTTAATAAATGTATTCCCTCCATTTTGAAATGATGGTATACGACATAAGCATTTAATGACTTTAGATTTATGACAGGCCTGAACTGGTTGTTTTTCTTTTTTACTAAAAATAAGTTGCTTAGGTAAAAATCTTGGGGTTGAAAGACAGGAAAAATTACTTTTTTTGGAGAAGAGAGTTGAAATTTCTCTCTTGACCAAGAGAGTGTCCTCTTGAGAAAAGTGAATGGGATGAGGGAGACTGATTTGAATTGGAAGAGATATGAATTCTATGAGAATACCTGAGACTGCCTGTAAGACCCAAGGATCTGAAGTAATTGCAGCCCAATTTTGGGCAAACAGGGCGAGTCTGCCACCATTTTTTTCTGGGAAAAAAGGAACAGGGGGAGGAAATAATAAATTTACCTGGAGCTTGTCTGGCTCTGGCTCTGCTCCTAAAACCTCTTTGAGTCCAGGGACGTCCTCTTGTCGGGAAGAAAGAAGAGGTCGATGGGTCTGAATAACCTCTTTGAAATTGTGTTTGGAATTGGGATTGATGGTGGAAGTAGTGAGACCTGGATAAATAAGATTGGCGGCTAGGAAAGCGGCCTCTGCCTCTCCCGGCCCTGTCAGAAAAACTCTGGTTAGGGTAGAAAATTTTCTTTACTGACGTCTTCACTTTGTTTAAATTGGAGAAAGTGTTTACATATTGACTTAGGTCTTTTAAGTATGAGTCACCAAACAAAAGACCATTGTTGTCGGAAGCGATGTTGTTAGAGGAAAAATCTGAAATTTTTGGATCTATTTTCCTTAAAATGTTGCGCCGCCTTTCATCAGACATGGCGCAGTTGGTATTTCCAACAAAACAAAGCAGTCTTTGGACCCATTCTCTGACTACGTAAGGGTCTAGAGGACAATTTTCTGCTACACCTTGTTCAGACAGTTCGAACAACTTAGTCAGGGGGCCGACAGAATCTAAAAGTTTGTCCTGACAAATTTTCCAGGATCTGTCCACTCTTTCTTTAATTTGTAACATGGAGTGCCGATAAATTTTAGAATTTTGGGATCGACCTCAGGAGTAATTGAAGCATTTTTTGGTAAAAGGGGACGAGGACATTCAGCTTCCATTTTATTGCGGGTTTGTTTTTTCAGGGGTTTACGAAGTTGATAATCTATGAATTTGGCTAAATCAATTGGGGGACACCACTCGGCAGACCGGGGATGGTGTAATTCGTTTGGTTTGAATCTAGGATTGCCCAAACAGTCAATAAAATTCTCCTCGTCCTCACTGTAATCAATTAATTTTTTAGATTTCTTTTCTGTTTCTTAGCTCCTGGAAAGCCATCAGAATTATCAGATTCATTAAAATTATCAGAATTGATATCAGTATAGTTGTCTCCATCTGAAACCTCAGATTCTGAAGATGGATTTTTCTCAATATCTTTAGAATTGAATTTTAATTTTTTACATACGTTAGTATCCCCCATTTGAGTACGCTTGGGGTGCAGGGTCCTACTGACAGCGGTTTTACTCCCATTGCTGTGAGGAAAGTTAGGATCAGCCAAAAGCTGCCATGATTTTGCAAAAAGTTTTTTACTTGCTTTACAGGCAATAGATGGGTTTTTCCTTTTTAGAGATATCTTTTTCTCTTTCACTCCCATCAGAGAGGACATTCTATTAAACAGATTATTCATTGAGGTATCAATCATGCATTGAACTGTTTGCACAGTTAAGGGAGATGAAACGTTTTGAATTTCAGACATTGTAATTTAAATATGTCTGAACAAAAAAATAATAATAATATATAAATATATAATTAATAATATAAAACTCCCTTAAGTTAATAATATACAATTTTTTTTTATATAAGAATAAATTAATTATGCTAGGTAACTGGAACTAAATACAGCAAAAAACACTAAGGCCTAGATTTAGAGTTCGGCGGTAGCCGTCAAAACCAGCGTTAGAGGCTCCTAACGCTGGTTTTGGGCGCCCGCTGGTATTTGGAGTCAGTGATTAAAGGGTCTAACGCTCACTTTACAGCCGCGACTTTTCCATACCGCAGATCCCCCTACGCCATTTGCGTAGCCTATATTTTCAATGGGATCTTTTTAACGCCGGTATTTAGAGTCGTTTCTGCAGTGAGCGTTAGAGCTCTAACGACAAGATTCCAGCCGCCTGAAAATAGCAGGAGTTAAGAGCTTTCTGGCTAACGCCGGTTTATAAAGCTCTTAACTACTGTACCCTAAAGTACACTAACACCCATAAACTACCTATGTACCCCTAAACCGAGGTCCCCCCACATCGCCGCCACTCGATTAAAATTTTTAACCCCTAATCTGCCGACCGCCACCTACGTTATACTTATGTACCCCTAATCTGCTGCCCCTAACCCCGCCGACCCCTATATTATATTTATTAACCCCTAACTTGCCCCCCACAACGTCGCCGCCAGCTACTTAAAATAATTAACCCCTAATCTTCCGACCGCAAATCGCCGCAACCTACGTTATCCCTATGTACCCCTAATCTGCTGCCCCTAACATCGCCGACCCATATGTTATATTTATTAACCCCTAATCTGCCCCCCACAACGTCGCCGACACCTACCTACACTTATTAACCCCTAATCTGCCGAGCGGACCTGAGCGCTACTATAATAAAGTTATTAACCCCTAATCCGCCTCACTAACCCTATCATAAATAGTATTAACCCCTAATCTGCCCTCCCTAACATCGCCGACACCTACCTTCAATTATTAACCCCTAATCTGCCGACCGGAGCTCACCGCTATTCTAATAAATGTATTAACCCCTAAAGCTAAGTCTAACCCTAACACTAACACCCCCCTAAGTTAAATATAATTTTTATCTAACGAAATAAATTAACTCTTATTAAATAAAAGATTCCTATTTAAAGCTAAATACTTACCTGTAAAATAAATCCTAATATAGCTACAATATAAATTACATTTATATTATAGCTATTTTAGGATTAATATTTATTTTACAGGTAACTTTGTATTTATTTTAACCAGGTACAATAGCTATTAAATAGTTAAGAACTATTTAATAGTTACCTAGTTAAAATAATTACAAATTTACCTGTAAAATAAATCCTAACCTAAGATATAATTAAACCTAACACTACCCTATCAATAAAATAATTAAATAAACTACCTACAATTACCTACAATTAACCTAACACTACACTATCAATAAATTAATTAAACACAATTGCTACAAATAAATACAATTAAATAAACTATCTAAAGTACAAAAAATAAAAAAGAACTAAGTTACAGAAAATAAAAAAATATTTACAAACATAAGAAAAATATTACAACAATTTTAAACTAATTACACCTACTCTAAGCCCCCTAATAAAATAACAAAGACCCCCAAAATAAAAAATTCCCTACCCTATTCTAAAATACAAAAATTACAAGCTCTTTTACCTTACCAGCCCTGAACAGGGCCCTTTGCGGGGCATGCCCCAAGAAATTCAGCTCTTTTGCCTGTAAAAAAAAACATACAATACCCCCCCCCCAACATTACAACCCACCACCCACATACCCCTAATCTAACCCAAACCCCCCTTAAATAAACCTAACACTAATCCCCTGAAGATCTTCCTACCTTGTCTTCACCATACCAGGTTCACCGATCCGTCCTGGCTCCAAGATCTTCATCCAACCCAAGCGGGGGTTGGCGATTCATAATCCGGTGCTCCAAAGTCTTCCTCCTATCCGGCAAGAAGAGGACATCCGGACCGGCAAACATCTTCTCCAAGCGGCATCTTCTATGTTCTTCCATCCGATGACGACCGGCTCCATCTTGAAGACCTCCAGCGCGGATCCATCCTCTTCTTCCGACGACTAGACGACGAATGACGGTTCCTTTAAGGGACGTCATCCAAGATGGCGTCCCTCGAATTCCGATTGGCTGATAGGATTCTATCAGCCAATCGGAATTAAGGTAGGAATTTTCTGATTGGCTGATGGAATCAGCCAATCAGAATCAAGTTCAATCCGATTGGCTGATCCAATCAGCCAATCAGATTGAGCTTGCATTCTATTGGCTGTTCCGATCAGCCAATAGAATGCGAGCTCAATCTGATTGGCTGATTGGATCAGCCAATCGGATTGAACTTGATTCTGATTGGCTGATTCCATCAGCCAATCAGAAAATTCCTACCTTAATTCCGATTGGCTGATAGAATCCTATCAGCCAATCGGAATTCGAGGGACGCCATCTTGGATGACGTCCCTTAAAGGAACCGTCATTCGTCGTCTAGTCGTCGGAAGAAGAGGATGGATCCGCGCTGGAGGTCTTCAAGATGGAGCCGGTCGTCATCGGATGGAAGAACATAGAAGATGCCGCTTGGAGAAGATGTTTGCCGGTCCGGATGTCCTCTTCTTGCCGGATAGGAGGAAGACTTTGGAGCACCGGATTATGGATCGCCAACCCCCGCTTGGGTTGGATGAAGATCTTGGAGCCAGGACGGATCGGTGAACCTGGTATGGTGAAGACAAGGTAGGAAGATCTTCAGGGGATTAGTGTTAGGTTTATTTAAGGGGGGTTTGGGTTAGATTAGGGGTATGTGGGTGGTGGGTTGTAATGTTGGGGGGGGGTATTGTATGTTTTTTTTTACAGGCAAAAGAGCTGAATTTCTTGGGGCATGCCCCGCAAAGGGCCCTGTTCAGGGCTGGTAAGGTAAAAGAGCTTGTAATTTTTGTATTTTAGAATAGGGTAGGGAATTTTTTATTTTGGGGGTCTTTGTTATTTTATTAGGGGGCTTAGAGTAGGTGTAATTAGTTTAAAATTGTTGTAATATTTTTCTTATGTTTGTAAATATTTTTTTATTTTCTGTAACTTAGTTCTTTTTTATTTTTTGTACTTTAGATAGTTTATTTAATTGTATTTATTTGTAGCAATTGTGTTTAATTAATTTATTGATAGTGTAGTGTTAGGTTAATTGTAGGTAATTGTAGGTAGTTTATTTAATTATTTTATTGATAGGGTAGTGTTAGGTTTAATTATATCTTAGGTTAGGATTTATTTTACAGGTAAATTTGTAATTATTTTAACTAGGTAACTATTAAATAGTTCTTAACTATTTAATAGCTATTGTACCTGGTTAAAATAAATACAAAGTTACCTGTAAAATAAATATTAATCCTAAAATAGCTATAATATAAATGTAATTTATATTGTAGCTATATTAGGATTTATTTTACAGGTAAGTATTTAGCTTTAAATAGGAATCTTTTATTTAATAAGAGTTAATTTATTTCGTTAGATAAAAATTATATTTAACTTAGGGGGGTGTTAGTGTTAGGGTTAGACTTAGCTTTAGGGGTTAATACATTTATTAGAATAGCGGTGAGCTCCGGTCGGCAGATTAGGGGTTAATAATTGAAGGTAGGTGTCGGCGATGTTAGGGAGGGCAGATTAGGGGTTAATACTATTTATGATAGGGTTAGTGAGGCGGATTAGGGGTTAATACATTTATTATAGTAGCGCTCAGGTCCGCTCGGCAGATTAGGGGTTAATAAGTGTAGGTAGGTGTCGGCGACGTTGTGGGGGGCAGATTAGGGGTTAATAAATATAACATAGGGGTCGGCGATGTTAGGGCAGCAGATTAGGGGTACATAGGGATAACGTAGGTGGCGGCGGTTTACGGAGCGGCAGATTAGGGGTTAAAAGTGTAATGCAGGGGTCAGCGATAGCGGGGGCGGCAGATTAGGGGTTAATAAGTGTAAGGTTAGGGGTGTTTAGACTCGGGGTACATGTTAGGGTGTTAGGTGCAGACGTAGGAAGTGTTTCCCCATAGGAAACAATGGGGCTGCGTTAGGAGCTGAACGCTGCTTTTTTGCAGGTGTTAGGTTTTTTTTCAGCTCAAACAGCCCCATTGTTTCCTATGGGAGAATCGTGCACGAGCACGTTTTTGAGGCCGGCCGCGTCCGTAAGCAACTCTGGTATCGAGAGTTGCATTTGCGGTAAAAATGCTCTACGCTCCTTTTTTGGAGCCTAACGCAGCATTTGTTTGAACTCTCGATACCAGAGTTAAATTTATGGTGCGGCCAGAAAAAAACCCGCTGAGCGTTAACAGCCCTTTTACCGCCGAACTCTAAATCTAGGCCTAAGTAATTAAACTTAAACAAACTTATCTATGATGATAAAGTAATTAGCCAGTAGATGGCAATGCAGGTCTGTATAATTTTTGTGAGACTGAAAAATCCCCAGAAATATCGAGCGTAACAAGAAGTAACAAAGCTACAACTCGATAATATGGAGGCTGTCCGGCTGACTGAGGTAAATACACTACGTCAGCGTAAATGGGCGGGAAGGAAGGGGGACGGCCCACAAGATGGCGCAGGGCTAGCTGAGTACGTTGCAGAGAGGGAGAGGAGACAAGCATGCAAAGCGGAACGGACAATAACGGTAAAAAGAAAAAGAAAAAATCAATGAAAGGGTAAGAAAAGCGTTGAAAACGGAGGCTAATTAAGTTAAAAACCACAGAAAAACATAGAGGTTAAAACAAGGAAATGTAAAACGAAACAAAACATATAATAAATTGTAAAACTGAAACTAAGGCTACAATTATACGATTTTTTATAACAGGCTAAAATAAATTAAATTAAGCTAAATACTAAGCTAAATTAGCTACAATCAATACAATTGTACACAACTTATCTGAGTTTGAGCAGCAAAAGAAAGAGGAAGATTGTCAGCTGTGTACTCAGTTTATAGTCTATTCTCTACTCTGATTGGCTGTTTTTTCTGTCATTATAATAAGCTTCTGTTAGCTTCTTATGCTATGTTATATTTATCTTTTTATTGTTATTGTTCTTTAAAAGGCTGCATTGAGTAGTAAAGATAATGCAAACATAGGAGTCTCTGGTTTCGTAATAAAATCTACACTGAGAGTTGTATATTTAGTCTCAAGAGAGAGCATGCCATCATTGTTAGTTTTAATATGATGATCAGTTAAAAGGAAGTTGTTAAGACGATATGTAAGCCTAGATATGGCTTGCTAGATCTAGAGCTCATCTGCATGCAAGTGATTTAATTGAGATACATATAAATTATAAAACTGAAAACTTAAAACTTTTAAATATACAATTATATAGGATATTGAGATTGACTGAAACCCAGCCCATTTATTTTGCAAGGAAGTATAAGTTTTAGAGATTCATTCTTTGCCAATAGAAAACGTTTTAGTTAATAGCTATATTTTGCATATTGTCCTGGCACATACATTCTACTCTTATTGTGGTTCAGACCCAGTCTAAGCAAACAATAATAACTTAATGTCAAATTATTTCAGCTTCTGTGATGCCAAATACGTAGTCTATTCATCCTGACTAGATGTTCTAAGTGAAATCACAATATTTATACATAACTAATCCATATACTAAATTGTACATCACTTATCTTCACTTTGATAATGAAGGAAATTGTATGTGCATAAAAATCACGCTACATTTTAGTTTGCTATCATATCTTTGTCATTTTCTATGCATTAGTGCCATTTTCAGACATCCATTATTACATAGTAAAACATTGCTTATGTTCTCTTTACTAACACTGGGACATTATCTTGTCATTCAACAATCTATACACTATTCTAACTGGTATTTTTCTTATTTGTTTAAAACAGTTTGGGAAAGGAGATATTCTTTTTTTTTTTTTTTTTTTTTATTGAGGTTTTGCATAACAAATATAAAACATAGTACGCCTTTTGTTAACAGAAAAAGATACAAACAAAATTGAGCGAAACAATTCAGCAAGTATAAAATACATAATTGACAGGCTAATGAAACCTCGTTTTTGCAAAGGAATAGCATAAATGACCGACCAGCTAGGAACACAATTTTAGGCCAAAAGGACCAGAATTACAAAAGGTATCTGATGGTCAGGCGAACCGCTCTTTTAGGAGCTTCCAGAAGAGGAGGAATGAGTATATGCTAAAGGGGGGGGGGGATTTCAGCGGGTAAGCACCGCTATGAAAATAAGGGAAAGGGTAGAGGGGCAGAGCCATATATATAGAGGTTATGTACGGAACATGGCGGGATCTCTAAAGTAGTATTAAGAAAGTTAGTTGTAGGATAAGAGGACTGCGTGGATCCAATTATATTTAGTAGCTTAATATAATATGAGAGTCTATAAGAGAGCTGTATGTATAGAATAAGACATATCATGTTTGCTAGCATAGTAGCAGAGTATAGTAGTGAGACTTCGCATATCATTAGGGGACCCATGTGCCTATTATCGTCTGCCATCCGCCATAAACAAAATGTTATTAAAACTTTTGGAGGTAATTAATGCCAAGCAGCAATGTGATATAGCCGATATGCAGATTCAAACATAAGCCATACGTTTCTAGAGGATAAACCTTAGATATGAACTCCTGTATGTCTTACCTGTATGTAACCTATAAACTAGGTGAGGAGCTTACATAAGCATAGTTATAATATATTTACAAGACTTAGCATTAGTTGAATCTGTCACGCTGAGATCTTAGTGACAATATTTAAGGAAGGCAGGGCATAAAAGATGTATAGGCATAAGTAAGGCGCAATATAATATGCTCTATCAATATACTTCTATGGAACTTCTGGGACCATTTTAAACTAGTACATTATATCACAAGCTCTGTCAGTGTTATTTTATCTTTAATGTGTGTTCTGGCTATATAAGGCTGGATAGTGAAATACAAAATCAGCGCCACAATTACTACTCTATAATAATATAAAACTGTAGTAGATTGTCAGTGTAAGAGGGCTATATGCAAAAACATATTTAGCAAGCTAGGAGTACTATTATAAGAGGGTGCTGGGCGAGATGTGAACCCACATATAGATTGATTACAGGGTAATAAAGCTTACCTTAGTAAAAACATACATCTTGCAGACTATATTAATGAGAGTTAAACCACTGCAATAGGCACCTTTCCAGAGCGGTATTATAAACGTATATTGATAAATTATGCACATCCGGCTTAGAATTTGCTTTGTATCTAATAGTGCCATTATGAGATACTACATATTTAGTATTAACCATATAGTGTAGTAAGCTGAGGTAGGCGTAGTAGAAAAAAAGATGGATACCCAACATAATAGAAATGAGCCAATGTACTTCAATAAGGTTACATAACAGCTAATAGTCAGTGTGTGCATATTTTCTCACAGCTAATCTAAAAATTTAAAGGCATAGTATATACACAGAGAGATACCCCTATGGTAAAAACATGCTGAGCAGTGCATTATAAACAGACAATTTGATATAGCAAGTACACCTAGATGAACAAGATATTAGGCTTAAGCTGTGACTTCAGCCGATATAGTTGTCCACTGTACTCATAAAATGATATTATCTTATTTTACATATAAGGCCACGATATGCTAATAATTAAGCAGATAAGCAATAAGTCAATACAAGCGTATAGGTTGGCAAGAGAACATAGATCATAAGTCCAAGCAACATAACTAGCTCAGCAAATATATTAAATATTTGAAATTTATCTTAAAATGGGAATATATGGGGAAAACATAAGGATCAACTTTAAACGCTCAGGGCTTGCAATTAGCATTACAGCCTAAGCCTTCAGACATAACCCATTACAACTTAATTACAAGGGGAGCCTCTAAATCTGTAACAAGTTCCCCCTTAAAAGACCTCCAGGGTCCCATCGCCAGTTCCATGTGTAGTATATAATAACAAATGTATAACTAACTAAGTATATTAATGAACACAGAAGTTTAATGCGGGGGAAGAAACATCTAAGATATACAGAAAAAATACCTGTGTCATACGAGACCAGAGTAAAATGTATAGAGCACAGAGACCTCTGTGTTTAAGGGAGTGCATGGGCTAGCAAAACATGCATGTTATCATACAAATATATAGAACTCAGACTCTGAACTTATAATGCAGTATGTAATTAATACCAGACTATTTGTTGTGAAAAGTCCAGCCTATAAATGGTGAGCCAGGAGACATTACTCAATTGTTCCTTTTCCAGAGGAGATTCTGTTTGTGAGCTAAGTGAAATAAACAATACACATGTGGAAGCGGGTGTTAAGATCATCATAGCGTTCTGTGTCGAAATCCATGGCTGCTAACCTACTCCCCTTCTAATGAAAGCGCAGGTCTTATGTCCCTTGGTACGACTACCGCTAGAGCAGACTGCGATACAATTCTGGCCAAACCGAGTATCTGCTAAATTAGTTGTACCTCTCATCTTAGTTCCTTCCCGGCTAGGTCCACTCTCCCCACACTGCTGCAGCGCTGTGTAGCCTAAGTGAGGAGTGTCGGCTGTTTTCTCTGTGAGAGCCACCAGAGGGGTTAGAAGTGAACAATGCTCCTCGCAAGCTATAAGGTATGGCTTAGGACCAGCAGGCTGTCTCAACTCAACAAGGAGCAGTTTGGTACTGTATGGATATTCGTTGGAGCTGTAATGTAGTCGCCAAGGAGCGGATCACAGCAGATTAATGATATACCTCCTATATCTACATCACTAATCTTCATTTGAGGAGGTTGGGGAAGCGTACAGGGACCTTCCCAGGACAAGTCTGCCCGCGTGTCCCCAGGCTCCCCACAAGTTAGGGTCCTGCTGTCTGTTCCCCTCAGTGTCAATATTAGTGTGGCTGAGAGATCTAAAAAACAGCTTGTCATCTGCCGGTCCAGGTCCTGTATCAAGGCACACAGTAGTTCTTGATTCTCCTCCATATTGCGAAGGGCCCCAGATTCCAACTGAAGTCCGTCTCAGGGAGAGTAGGCCCCGGTAACTTCCTCCAGTAAAAGGTGTTAATCACTTAATCAGTCACATAAGCTGGCTCAAGCAAGTTGTCCTTCGGTTGAGGACTAATTAGCAGTTATCCACATGTAAGATCAGATCTGTCTTTGCCAAAAATAAAGCTTATTTTTAAATTTAGGCCTAGGAGCACAATATTTGCACATCTGGCTGTCTCAGCCGTTGGCTCCGCCCCCCGAAAAGGAGATATTCTTATAATACACACATTTTTATATATTTTTCAATGGTAAGCTTTCCCCTTTTTATATACAGATCTGGAAGGTCGGGAATATTTAGATGTAGTTTAATTCTTCAGTTATAATGAAGATGCGTTTTAACTTAATTTTTAATGTAGTGCTGAAATTCTAAAACCCTGCGCTCCAGCCACCTACTTCAAAAGTAATTTTTTTTTTTGTTAGCTAACAGTTTGAACTATTTTTCCAATCAGCACACTAGCTACTTTGTCAGTGCCATATGGCTAGAGTGCCAAGTGGTGAAATGTTAAAACCATTAGCTTACTAAAAATTGGGCAGCGGGAGTGTGGGGTATGAGAATGTAAGCACTTCATGAAAAAGTAAGTTAAAGCACATCTTTATTATAACTGATTAAATAAACTCCATCTAAAATATCACTGAAATTCTGGATCTCTTTATTTAAAGGGGAGAGTTTACCATCACTTTCAAATTAAATGTATATTCTCAAAATTATAAACTATTAGAAATGCTTCCACTTCCTAGGAATTAATTTATATCAACTAGTTACTTATAAACCAGGAATTAAATAACTTTAAAAAGATGCCTTACATGCTCATTTTTGTTATATTTATTACATACTATACGTGTATATTATTATTATTATCGGTTATTTGTAGAGCGCCAACAGATTCCGCAGCGCTATACGTTCTAGATGTAGCACAAGCAAGAAGAGGTCACATGCCAGTACTGTTTTTCAGGGAGTTGTCAACAACTGCAAGAATTAAGCCCAAGAGATACATATACATACACACACACACAGGTATAGATATATACAGATATATATAGGAATATATCTTTAAAAATACCAAGAACATTTCTCCTATGTGAAGAGCATTGGAATGTTAAATGTTTACAGTAAAACACATAAAATATAAAAATTTATTTAAAAGTATATTTTATGTTTATTTTATTAAATCTGAACATAGTAATGAACTGATTAATTTTTTGGGGGATTTGAATATTTTTAAATCTGTAACTGATAAAGGTTATACATTTTGTACTTCTTTATTCTCAAAACCCACCAACAGAAATGTTAATGGCGAATAGTTTTCATCCCACTCATCAAAAAAGGGGTATCATTTCATCTCAGCTCACGAGAGTTGCTCACAAAAATACTCTTAGCAGCACCAGGGTCAGTCAAGAGGATGCTATGTGAAAAAAATGATTAACATGGGATACAGAACTACAATAATTAATAAAACCATTGACAAGCTACAGTCACAGAATCAGGATTCCCTGTTAAAGAGAGAGAAATCAAAGAAGAAAACAACTGAGACATTGGACTTTGTGACTACATACACTCCACTCCATAGAACCTTGGGGAAATCCATCAAATCCAATTGAGGTTTAATACATTCTGACAAATCTTTGCCTTTTGCACAAATGAGGGCACCATGCATGGAATATAGAAGGGCACCCAATTAAGAGACATTCTGGTCCAAAATGATCCAATACATTGTTACCAATATGAGCCATGGCTCAAAGACCGAAGGAAATTGGGTTGTGATTGCACAACATGTAACAGCATGATCACAGGTGCCTCATTCAATCACACTTATAATGGTAGACGCTATAAGATATTACATCGCCTTACATGCACCAGTGATTATGTGGTGTACACATTAACATGTCCATGCTCTTCGGTTAACGTTGGGAAAACGACCACCTCCTTCCGAGAAAGGATGGTAAATCATTGTTGCGCAATGATGGAGGCCATTAAGAAAGGCACCTCTGAACAACCTGTTGCTCGTCATTTTGCCCAAGCCGGACACACTGCTACCAGCTTAGAACAATGCTGATTGATTATGTTCCCTCTTTGAAACAGGGTGGAGATAGACACAAGAAGTTGTTACAGATGGAGGTGAAATGGATATACCGGTTTGAGCCTGTGGCCCCCAAAGGATTGAATATGATGTTGGACTATAACATCTTCCTATGATACATTGTATGGTCTTGGTACTTTACATCATGGCTTTTGCTATACTTTTTCTCCTAAGTTTCCAGTGCTGGTATACACTCACAAGATAAAGTTTCTACCGTCTTCCAAGTGATATGAAGCTGATGGTTAACAACACATTTCACACTGCCTTTTAACATGTCTCATTAATGAGTACTCTGTGGATTTGTTTTATGTGATTCATGTTGCCTCAGTCTGTTCGTACGATCGGTTGTTGTACTCACATTGTTTTTGATTACAAGTGACGTAATGCGCCACGCAACATTCAACTATTGGCTATGCAAATTAGCCATGCTTTTGAATGTTTTGATCTACACATGATGCATATGACGCAGCCAACGTTAACGTAATAGTAATAGGGATCACTGATTATTGTGTATAAATAGCTGTTAGGATGTGTACATGGGACACCGCTATCTCTGCTTTGTTTTTAAAGCCATTGAAAAAGATGCAAGCAGAGGCGTAACTAAAAACCACAGGGTCCAGGTGCAAGAATCCAAGAAGGGCCCCCCACCACCTCTACAAAAAATATGAATTTGATTAAAAAAAATCTCTCAACATTTAACACAGTAAAAACAATATAATATATTTGCATAATAACCAACAAATAACAACACACAATGCAATAGCACTTAGTCTAAACTCCAACTGAGTAATAGATATATTTCTTACAAGTTTTAAAGTTATGTCTATTATTTCCAATACTGCCACATTGCCCAGGTGTGCCTGTTTTTCATCTTAAGTGCATACATTCCATTTTGTAGCACCTGAAGTGATCAACATAAATTGATATCAAATCAGATTTATTTTTATATTCAATGTGTCATGGCAGTACCACTTACAGTACTTCAAATTTCTCACCCAATACCTGGGTAGTCCCATTGTGTGTCCATTTGCTTAGTGAAGAGTTAGGTTTCACACCAAACTATATACACAGTTGATTAATTGCACTAAGATCATCCTTCATATTGTTGTATATAAAAATGTTATAAATATGTCAAACAACCTTTTAAGTCTCACCAAATCATATGTTAATCTTTGAAGCTTATCGGCTAAAGAATAGGCAAAAGTGAGGTCGAGAATAATAATAAAGGAGCCGGAAAATCTGGAAATGTTTTAGTGTTCTATAGCCAACAATGATAACAAACTTTAACAAACATACGCCTAGATTTAGAGTTATGCGGCCAAAGGGGTGCGTTAGCTACGCATCTTTTTTTTCTAACGCTGCTTCTAAACAACGCTGGTATTTAGAGTTCTCTGAAGGGCTGCATTAGGCTCCAAAAAGGGAGCGTAAAGGCATATTTACCGCCACTTCAACCCTCAATACCAGCAGCTAGCTGGAAAAACGTGCTCGTGCACGATTCCCCCATAGGAAACAATGGGGCAGTTTGGGCTTAAAAAAAACCTAACACCTGCAAAAAAGCAGCATTAAGCTCTTAACGCAGCCCCATTGTTTCCTATGGGGAAACAGTTTTTAAGTCTGCACCTAACACCCTAACATGAACCCGAGTCTAAACACCCCTAACCTTACACTTATTAACCCCTAATCTGCTGCCCCAGCCAATAGAATGCAAGCTCAATCTGATTGGATCAGCCAATCGGATTGAACTTGAATCTGATTGGCTGATTCAATCAGCCAATCAGATTTTTCCTACCTTAATTTCGATTGGCTGATAGAATCCTATCAGCCAATCGGAATTCGAGGGACGCCATCTTGGATGACATCACTTAAAGGAACCATCATTTGTCGTCTAGCCGTCGGAGAAGGAGGATGTTCCACGCCGGAGGTCTTGAAGATGGAGCCGCTCCTCGTCGATGGATGAAGATAGAAGATGCCGCTTGGATGAAGATGTCTGCCGGTCCGGATGTCCTCTTCTGCCCGGATAGGATGAAGACTTCTGCCGCTCTGTATGTCCTCTTTTGGTCCATCGGTGCCCGGCTGGGTGAACACAGCTCAAGGTAGGGAGATCTTCAGGGGGTAGTGTGTTATTTAAGGGGGGTTAAAGTGTTATTTAAGGGGGGTTTGGGTTAGAGTAGGGGTATGTGGGTGGTGGGTTTTAATGTTGGGGGGGGTTGTATTTTTTTTTTTTACAGGCAAAAGAGCTGTTTACTTTGGGGCATGCCCCACAAAAAACCCTTTTAAGGGCTGGTAAAAGAGCTGGTTACTTTTTAATTTAGAATAGGGTAGGGACCTTTATTATTTTGGGGGCTTTTTTTATTTTATTAGGGGACTTAGAGTAGGTGTAATTAGTTTAAAATTCTTGTAATCTTTTTTTATTTTTTGTAATTTAGTGTTTGTTTGTTTTTGTAATTTAGTTTAGTGTATTTAATTGTATGTAATTGTGGGTAATTTATTTAATTTATTTATTGTGTAGTATTAGGTTTAATTGTAACTTAGGTTAGGATTTATTTTACAGGTAATTTTGTAATTATTTTAACTAGGTAGCTATTAAATAGTTATTAACTATTTAATAGCTATTGTACCTAGTTAAAATAAATACAAAGTTGCCTGTAAAATAAATATAAATCCTAAAATAGCTACAATATAATTATTCGTTATATTGTAGCTATATTAGGGTTTATTTTACAGGTAAGTATTTAGTTTTAAATAGGAATACTTTAGTTACTAAGAGTTAATTTATTTTGTTAGATTAAATTTATATTTAATTTAGGGGGGTGTTAGGGTTAGACTTAGTTTTAGGGGTTAATATATTTATTAGAGTAGCGGCAAGGTCCGGTCGGCAGATTAGGGGTTAATACTTGAAGTTAGGTGGCGGCGATGTTAGGGAGGGCAGATTAGGGGTTAATACTATTTATTATAGGGTTTGCGAGGCGGGAGTGCGGCGGTTTAGGGGTTAGTGGTGGTGAGGTCCGGTCAGCAGATTAGGGGTTAATAAGTGTAGGTAGGTAGCGGCGACATTGGGGGGGGGCAGATTAGGGGTTAATAAATATAATGTAGGTGTTGGTGATGTTAGGGGCAGCAGATTAGGGGTTTATAGGGATAATGTTGGTGGCGGCGGTGTGCGGTCGGCAGATTAGGGGTTAAAAATGTTTATTATAGTGGCGGCGATGTGGGGGGACCTAGGTTTAGGGGTACATAGGTAGTTTATGGGTGTTAGTGTACTTTATAGCACAGTAGTTAAGAGCTTTATATACCGGTGTTAGCCCAGAAAGTTCTTAACTACTGACTTTTTTTCTGCGGCTGGAGTCTTGTCTGTAGAGGGTGTACTGCTCACTTCAGCCAAGACTCTAAATACCGGCATTAGGAAGATCCCATTGAAAAGATAGGATACGCAATTGGCGTAAAGGGATCTGCGGTATGGAAAAGTTGCGGCTTGAAAGTGAGCATTAGATCCTTTCCTGGCTGACTCTAAATACCAGCAGGCGGCCAAAAGCAGCGTTAGGACCCCTTAATGCTGCTTTTGACGGCTAAATCAGAACTCTAAATCTAGGCGATAATAATGCTAGGCACATTAAATTGTAGTTACATTAAAGTGTTTTCAGTATAGCCACTGGTGACTGGAATATAAAAGAAGATCCCTTTTTACACATATATAAAATCCACATAATGATGCAGGCTGCAGCAGTACTTCAGTCAGACACAATCAACCTGGCAATAATTTGGTTTAGTACATTTAGGTTAGTGTTCATTCATTATTATCTATGATAATCTTCCTGATTGGAAGTGCCACCCATACTAGCTGGCCTAGGACTCTCTGTTTCTCCTAACGACAAGTTATAAGGACCGAGTTCCACATATGCACAGTGAGTGACATACCGGATCTCCTTTCCTGATATCAGTTGCATCACTAGGGTTGGTGTCACCTAGTGCGGTAACTCATAGTGTTACCCCCTGATCCTCCACAATTTGTGGGGCCCTGCACTAACCCAGCCCAGCTCGCTTATTTGGGCTAAAGGGCCAAACTGGGACCAAAAATAGGACCAGGAATTTTAATGCAGAGCAGTCCCCCACCCCCCAATTGTAACTATACACCAAATATGACAAGTATAATGCACAAATCTATTTATTTTGATATGGAGCATGCTCAATAGACCCAAAAGAGATACTATTAACTTGCTATACAAGATTTATGTGAGCCACAATCCAAGATATTGTTCTGTATTTTGCTGTAGCACATTAGACACACACACACGTAGAAACATTTTTTACAGTAAAAAACATTTTATTAAATGGCACAAAATTACATAGATATCTGAGTTTAAAGGGATACTATACCCAAATTTTGTCTTTCATGACTTAGATAGGGCATTTAATTTTAAGCAACTTTATTATTTACTCCTAGGGGTATATTTAAATATGTGTGAGCGGACATGATAAGATGTAGCGTATTATGTCCGCCGCACATCGATAAATGCAGACAGCATACGCTGTCGCCATTTATCATTGCACCAGCAGTTCTTGTGAACTGCTGGTGCAATGCCGCCCCCTGCAGATTTGCGGCCAATCGGCTGCTAGCAGGGGGTATTCGATCGAGTTGATTTCTGTCCACAGCCTCAGAGCAGGCAGACAAGTTATGGAGCAGCGGTCTTTAGACAAAGGGCATCAAGCTCCATATGGAGCTTGATAAATCTGCCCCTTATTGTCAATGTTTCTTCAGTTCTCTTAGAAGCCGGCTAATATTTGGTTCAGCACCTGGGTAGTGCTTGCTGATTGGTGTCTAAATGTAGCCACCAATCATAAAGTAATACACAGGGTGCTGAACCAAAAATGGTCCGGTTCCTAAACTTACGATCCTACTTCTTTAAATAGATAAGAAGAGAATGAAAACATTTTTATAATAGGAGCAAATGAAATAGCATGCTCTTTCTGAATCATGAAAGAAAAAAAACATAATTTATGTAAGAACTTACCTGATAAATTCATTTCTTTCATATTAGCAAGAGTCCATGAGCTAGTGACGTATGGGATATACATTCCTACCAGGAGGGGCAAAGTTTCCCAAACCTCAAAATGCCTACAAATACACCCCTCACCACACCCACAATTCAGTTTAACGAATAGCCAAGAAGTGGGGTGATAAAAAAGTGCGAAAGCATATAAAATAAGGAATTGGAATAATTGTGCTTTATACAAAAATCATAACCACCCCAAAAAAGGGTGGGCCTCATGGACTCTTGCTAATATGAAAGAAATGAATTTATCAGGTAAGTTCTTACATAAATTATGTTTTCTTTCATGTAATTAGCAAGAGTCCATGAGCTAGTGACGTATGGGATAATGATTACCCAAGATGTGGATCTTTCCACGCAAGAGTCACTAGAGAGGGAGGGATAAAATAAAGACAGCCAATTCCTGCTGAAAATAATCCACACCCAAAATAAAGTTTAATGAAAAACATAAGCAGAAGATTCAAACTGAAACCGCTGCCTGAAGTACTTTTCTACCGAAAACTGCTTCAGAAGAAGAAAATACATCAAAATGGTAGAATTTAGTAAAAGTATGCAAAGAGGACCAAGTTGCTGCTTTGCAAATCTGATCAATCGAAGCTTCATTCCTAAACGCCCAGGAAGTAGAAACTGACCTAGTAGAATGAGCTGTAATCCTTTGAGGCGGGGTTTTACCCGACTCAACATAGGCAAGATGAATTAAAGATTTCAACCAAGATGCCAAAGAAATGGCAGAAGCTTTCTGGCCTTTTCTAGAACCGGAAAAGATAACAAATAAACTAGAAGTCTTTCGGAAAGACTTAGTAGCTTCAACATAATATTTCAAAGCTCTAACAACATCCAAAGAATGTAACGATTTCTCCTTAGAATTCTTAGGATTAGGACATAATGAAGGAACCACAATTTCTCTACTAATGTTGTTGGAATTCACAACTTTAGGTAAAAATTTAAAAGAAGTTCGCAACACTGCCTTATCCTGATGAAAAATCAGAAAAGGAGACTCACAAGAAAGAGCAGATAATTCAGAAACTCTTCTGGCAGAAGAGATTGCCAAAAGGAACAAAACTTTCCAAGAAAGTAATTTAATGTCCAATGAATGCATAGGTTCAAACGGAGGAGCTTGAAGAGCCCCTAGAACCAAATTCAAACTCCAAGGAGGAGAAATTGACTTTATGACAGGTTTTATACGAACCAAAGCTTGTACAAAACAATGAATATCAGGAAGATTAGCAATCTTTCTGTGAAAAAGAACAGAAAGAGCAGAGATTTGTCCTTTCAAGGAACTTGCGGACAAACCTTTATCTAAGCCATCCTGAAGAAACTGTAAAATTCTTGGAATTCTAAAAGAATGCCAAGAAAAATGATGAGAAAGACACCAAGAAATATAAGTCTTCCAGACTCCAGACAGATTTACGAGCCTGTAACATAGTATTAATCACAGAGTCAGAGAAACCTCTTTGACTAAGAATCAAGCGTTCAATCTCCATACCTTTAAATTTAAGGATTTGAGATCCTGATGGAAAAAAGGACCTTGCGACAGAAGGTCTGGTCGTAGCGGAAGAGTCCACGGATGGCAAGAGGCCATCCGGACAAGATCCGCATACCAAAACCTGTGAGGCCATGCCGGAGCTACCAGCAGAACAAACGAGCATTCCTTCAGAATCTTGGAGATTACTCTTGGAAGAAGAACTAGAGGCGGAAAGATATAGGCAGGATGATACTTCCAAGGAAGTGACAATGCATCCACTACTTCCGCTTGAGGATCCCTGGATCTGGACAGATACCTGGGAAGTTTCTTGTTTAGATGAGAGGCCATCAGATCTATTTCTGGAAGTCCCCACATTTGAACAATCTGAAGAAATACCTCTGGGTGAAGAGACCATTCGCCCGGATGTAACGTTTGGCGACTGAGATTATCCGCTTCCCAATTGTCTATACCTGGGATATGAACCGCAGAGATTAGACAGGAGCTGGATTCCGCCCAAACCAGAATTCGAGATACTTCTTTCATAGCCAGAGGACTGTGAGTCCCTCCTTGATGATTGATGTATGCCACAGTTGTGACATTGTCTGTCTAAAAACAAATGAACGATTCTCTCTTCAGAAGAGGCCAAGACTGAAGAGCTCTGAAAATTGCACGGAGTTCCAAAATATTGATCGGTAATCTCACCTCCTGAGATTCCCAAACTCCTTGTGCCGTCAGAGATCCCCACACAGCTCCCCAACCTGTGAGACTTGCATCTGTTGAAATTACAGTCCAGGTCGGAAGCACAAAAGAAGCCCCCTGAATTAAACGATGGTGATCTGTCCACCACGTTAGAGAGTGTCGTACAATCGGTTTTAAAGATATTAATTGAGATATCTTTGTGTAATCCCTGCACCATTGATTCAGCATACAGAGCTGAAGAGGTCGCATGTGAAAACGAGCAAAGGGGATCGCGTCCGATGCAGCAGTCATAAGACCTAGAATTTCCATGCATAAGGCTACCGAAGGGAATGATTGTGACTGAAGGTTTCGACAAGCTGAAATCAATTTTAGACGTCTCTTGTCTGTTAAAGACAGAGTCATGGACACTGAATCTATCTGGAAACCCAGAAAAGTTACCCTTGACTGAGGAATCAATGAACTTTTTGGTAAATTGATCCTCCAACCATGATCTTGAAGAAACAACACAAGTCGATTCGTATGAGATTCTGCTAAATGTAAAGACTGAGCAAGTACCAAGATATCGTCCAAATAAGGAAATACCACAATACCCTGTTCTCTGATTACAGACAGAAGGGCACCGAGAACTTTTGAAAAAATTCTTGGAGCTGTAGCTAGGCCAAACGGCAGAGCCACAAACTGGTAATGCTTGTCCAGAAAAGAGAATCTCAGGAACTGATAATGATCTGGATGAATCGGAATATGCAGATAAGCATCCTGTAAATCTATTGTGGACATATAATGCCCTTGCTGAACAAAAGGCAAGATAGTCCTTACAGTTACCATTTTGAACGTTGGTATCCTTACATAACGATTCAATATCTTTAGATCCAGAACTGGTCTGAAGGAATTCTCCTTCTTTGGTACAATGAAGAGATTTGAATAAAACCCCATCCCCTGTTCCAGAACTGGAACTGGCATAATTACTCCAGCCAACTCTAGATCTGAAACACAATTCAGAAATGCTTGAGCTTTCACTGGATTTACTGGGACACGGGAAAGAAAAAATCTCTTTGCAGGAGGTCTCATCTTGAAACCAATTCTGTACCCTTCTGAAACAATGTTCTGAATCCAAAGATTGTGAACAGAATTGAACCAAATTTCTTTGAAAAAATGTAACCTGCCCCCTACCAGCTAAGCTGGAATGAGGGCCGCACCTTCATGTGGACTTAGAAGCAGGCTTTGCCTTCCTAGAAGGCTTGGATTTATTCCAGACTGGAGATGGTTTCCAAACTGAAACTGCTCCTGAGGATGAAGGATCAGGCTTTTGTTCTTTGTTGAAACGAAAGGAACGAAAACGATTATTAGCCCTGTTTTTACCCTTAGATTTTTTATCCTGTGGTAAAAAAAGTTCCTTTCCCACCAGTAACAGTTGAGATAATGGAATCCAACTGAGAACCAAATAATTTGTTACCCTGGAAAGAAATGGAAAGTAGAGTTGATTTAGAAGCCATATCAGCATTCCAAGTTTTAAGCCATAAAGCTCTTCTAGCTAAAATAGCTAGAGACATAAACCTGACATCAACTCTGATAATATCAAAAATGGCATCACAGATAAAATTATTAGCATGCTGAAGAAGAAGAATAATATTATGAGAATCATGATCTGTTACTTGTTGCGCTAAAGTCTCCAACCAAAAAGTTGAAGCTGCAGCAACATCAGCCAAAGATATAGCAGGTCTAAGAAGATTACCTGAACACAGATAAGCTTTTCTTAGAAAGGATTCAATTTTCCTATCTAAAGGATCTTTAAACGAAGTACCATCTGACGTAGGAATAGTAGTACGTTTAGCAAGGGTAGAAATAGCCCCATCAACTTTAGGGATTTTGTCCCAAAATTCTAATCTGTCAGACGGCACAGGATATAATTGCTTAAAACGTTTAGAAGGAGTAAATGAATTACCCAATTTATCCCATTCTCTGGAAATTACTTCAGAAATAGCATTAGGAACAGGAAAAACTTCTGGAATAACCACAGGAGATTTAAACACCTTATCTAAACGTTTAGAATTAGTATCAAGAGGACCAGAATCCTCTATTTCTAAAGCAATTAGTACTTCTTTAAGTAAAGAACGAATAAATTCATTTTTTAAATAAATATGAAGATTTATCAGCATCAATCTCTGAGACAGAATCCTCTGAACCAGAAGAGTCATCAGAATCAGAATGATGATGTTCATTTAAAAATTCATCTGTAGAGAGAGAAGTTTTAAAAGATTTTTTATGTTTACTAGAAGGAGAAATAACAGACATAGCCTTCTTGATGGATTCAGAAACAAAATCTCTTATGTTATCAGGAACATTCTGCACCTTAGATGTTGAGGGAACTGCAACAGGCAATGGTACATTACTAAAGGAAATATTATCTGCTTAACAAGTTTGTCATGACAATTAATACAAACAACAGCCGGAGGAATAGCTACCAAAAGTTTACAGCAGATACACTTAGCTTTGGTAGTTCCAGCACTAGACAGCGATTTTCCTGAAGTATCTTCTGACTCAGATGCAACGTGAGACATCTTGCAATATGTAAGAGAAAAAACAACATATAAAGCAAAATTGATCAAATTCCTTAAATGACAGTTTCAGGAATGGGAAAAAATGCCAATAAACAAGCTTCTAGTAACCAGAAGCAAAGAAAAAATCAGACTGAAATAATGTGGAGACAAAAGCGACGCCCATATTTTTTGGCGCCAAATAATACGCCCACATTGTTTGGCGCCTAAATGCTTTTTGGCGCCAAAAATGACGCCACATCCGGAATGCCGACATTTTTGGCGCAAAAGGACGTCAAAAAATGACGCAACTTCCGGCGACACGTTTGACGCCGGAAACAGAAAAGATTTTTTGCGCCAAAAAAGTCCGCGCCAAGAATGACGCAATAAAATGAAGCATTTTCAGCCCCCGCGAGCCTAACAGCCCACAGGGAAAAAAAGTCAAATTTTTAAGGTAAGAAAAAATGATTGATTCAAACGCATTATCCCAAATATGAAACTGACTGTCTGAAAATAAGGAATGTTGAACATTCTGAGTCAAGGCAAATAGATGTTTGAATACATATATTTAGAACTTTATAAATAAAGTGCCCAACCATAGCTTAGAGTGTCACAGAAAATAAGATTTACTTACCCCAGGACACTCATCTACACATTTGTAGAAAGCCAAACCAGTACTGAAACCAAAATCAGCAGAGGTAATGGTATATAAATAAGAGTATATCGTCGATCTGAAAAGGGAGGTAAGAGATGAATCTCTACGACCGATAACAGAGAACCTATGAAATAGACCCCGTAGAAGGAGATCACTGCATTCAAATAGGCAATACTCTCCTCACATCCCTCTGACATTCACTGCACGCTGAGAGGAAAACCGGGCTCCAACTTGCTGCGGAGCGCATATCAACGTAGAATCTAGCACAAACTTACTTCACCACCTCCATAGGAGGCAAAGTTTGTAAAACTGAATTGTGGGTGTGGTGAGGGGTGTATTTATAGGCATTTTGAGGTTTGGGAAACTTTGCCCCTCCTGGTAGGAATGTATATCCCATACGTCACTAGCTCATGGACTCTTGCTAATTACATGAAAGAAAATTGGGTTTAGTGTCCCTTTAAGTTAAAAACATTCTAAAATGATTCTCCCTCACCCAACATAGTTTAATAATATATTGCAGCATTATATATATATGAATTAATTTCAGAATTGCTTTGCTTTTTAACTTTTTCTTAAGAATATAAAGTCAGGCACTGATATAAATTTATTGCAACTTAATAAATAAAAACTTGATTAACACATCATTTGACTTGTGTGATTGTCAGTAACAGATATGCAATAACAGCAGTGAATGAAAACCCCAGAAACAAAATGGTTAACTAATGCATTGCATATTTGCAAGTGACTTAACCTCACTGACCATCTCCCCTTGGTTAAAGCACCCCACCCAAGCCCAGGTGTGCTCATGACAGTGTAAATGAGTTGTGAATATTAAGCAGGGGAGTCTCATTCTATTATGAAGAGTAAAAGCAGGAATGATTCAGCCCTCTGAGGCAAAGGACTGTAGTGTTAGGCAAAACAACAAAAAGGGTTGGAGGTGGCGCCTACGGCGGGCTGTCTAGGAAATAAAATAAGTGCTAATATACACTGTGACAGATAATGCAAACAAATGAGAAATTTAAGTGTATTGTAAATATTATACAAAATACTAAAATAGGTGAATCAAATTATTAATTTATTAAAATGAACATATATAAAATCACAATAACACACATAAATTGTATGTGTAAAGTAATGAATTATAAAACTGAAATAAACACCAACGGGCACTGGATTGAACTGGATTCAATAGTATGAATGGGTATAATAATAAACCAGTTGAAAAATGTAATACAAATAAAAAAATAAAAAAATTTGTGTTTCAGTCGAAAAAAATGTATATCATTAGACACAATGTGGCTCAAAAAATAAAAATTAAAAAATTGAAAAATAAGATAAAAAGTTAGAAAAAATATGATCAGAAAAAATATATATAAAAAAAGACAATTACGATTAAAAATTGCTGCAGCAAAGAAAAAAATGATAAAAACTGACACTTAAATTTCTTTCTATTGTAGCCGTCTATTCAAATAGTATTAAGGAGGATAAATAAGTTTATCTGGAAATGTCTCTGGAGTCTCTGAGTTCCCACGTAGGTCCTTAGATCTTCAAAATAATACCAGATATTTTAAACCGTCTCTAAAGTGTTGCTGAAAATCTGTATTGTTGCAATTACTACTATGTGGCAAAAAGGATTTATAATCCCACAATTTTGAAGTCAGTATGTATCAAACCTCAATGTTTACTTTTGTAGTAAGGTATATATGAATTCTTTTGAAGTTATTGTAACATTGTTACAAATTCCTGCTAGAGTGTAATTCCTCTTAAAGTGGATTAGCCGATGTCACTTTGAAAGCACTCACTCACGGCTTAATTGTAGTATCTGAAGTGTCTCTTTATATATATATATATTCTCAGATGGGGCAATAATTCTTTTGTTACCCTTAAGTGTGTTATGTTGTCTTCATAGACATATGTAAAGAAAAGGAATCTCTTACCCAATCTTGCCTCGTCGAGCTGGTTCTATTTGTGGCAACGCCGAATATTGTTTGTAGCGGCGTTTTCTCTGGACCGGAAGTGGCTGTATTTCGAAGGATCCGATCCTCTAATGCCTTCCTTTGGATCCGTTAGATGTGGAAAATCTCTTTGATAGTAAGTAGAAAGGCTCCTATCGTCCGGTAAGTCAAAAGTTTCACTCTCCGGCTGACGGTCTTGGGAGCGTGAGATCGCTGTAACTGGCCAGTTATTTGTAGAGTAAATGCTGGAACTGGTTGTCTTCTATGCGTTTCGGCTTTTAGGACATAAGCCTTTATCAAGTATACCAGATCCGGCTTCTCTCAAGTATTTAAAGGGTTTTCCTGTTAACCCTTAATTATCTGGAATAAAGATTGGTTTATTTATGCCAATTTCCTTAGTTTTAATGCTTGATAGATCCTCGATAATAATAAAGTGACATCTCTGATATTGCTATAGATATTCTTTAATCTATTGTATATTTTACCATCATATATACCTTAGATGTTTATTTGTGACATTTTGTTTTATACACTTTAATGTATAAAATATGAGAAATTCAGGAAAGTGAACTTTTTAATAAAAAAAAAATTTTAAACATAAAATAACAATTTTTTAAGGATGTTAGAAATAGAAGTAAAAAATAAAAGTAAAAAATAGAAGTTAGATATGAAAAATAATAAAAAATAAAAATTAAAAAATAAAAATAATAAATGAAAAAATAAAAAATAAAAATGTATCTTAATGATGAGCCTGTGTCTAAGGATATTGAGCCACTCTGTGTCGAATTCACCTGGTTTTATTTGCTTATAGCATTCTTTTCTATATTAAGTAATATTAGATTAAGGTTTCTAATAGGCTCACCAGTGAAGTTAGAGGACATTTGTGCATTTGATATAAACTTATATATATATATATATATATATATATATATATATATATATATATATATATATATATATATATATATATAGGACCACCCTTTATTTTTTAGCTATGGTGGACATAATAGGTGAAAGTTCTAATATATGGGAATTATGTATGTAGTAGACATAATAGGTGGGAATTCTAATGTATAGGAAATTATATATGTAGGGGTCACCCTCCAATCTTTGGCTGTGATAAACATAATAGAATAGAGAATCTGGTCTTCTATAGGAAATTATATAAGAAAATTAAGATCTAATTCATTATTAAGGCCATTGGGGTGTAATGTCCCACAGTTATAAATTAATTCTGCTTCTTGTTTCTGAAGTTTTTTCCCAATGTTTCCTCTTCTCCCATCTGGTAATATTTTCCTAATGCCCCAGAACTTGAAAGCCTCTAATCTGCCTTGATGTGCTTCTTTGAAGTGTTTATAAAGAATGGTGTCATCTTTCTGATGTTCAATTACCAGTATATGTTCTCTTATACGGTCTTTGAGTTTCCTACTCGTTTGACCAAAATATTTCAAATTACACTGGCATTGGATAAGATATATAACATTAATATCTGTACATCTAATGATGTCAGAGATTTTGTTCTCTCTCCCTGTTTTATC